>NC_048298.1:274801426-275022024 GCF_013100865.1 Trachemys scripta elegans
CCGGCCCCGCGGGTCCGGCCCGGCCCGGCACCATGCCCCCGGCCCCGGACAAAGAGGCCCCGGCGGGCCCTCCCGATTTTCCCGGACATGCCCGGCTTTTGGGGATTTCCCCCCCCGGACGGGGATTTGAGCCCCCAAAAGCCGGACATGTCCGGGAAAATCCAGACGAATGGTAACCCTATTAGAAATGGGCCTAGAGCAAAGTTCCACATCCAGTCTATCGATCTGAGTTAGGATCAGGCTCTTCACCTCAAGACTTTCTCACTTATGGATCAAATCAGGAAAATCTGGCACATTTTGGATCCTGCTTTGAAATCTCTATGTCCAGATCCAGAGGCTTTGATCTCTCTGTTAATGAAGCAAATATTTTTTTGAGTCCTTCTATAGTTCCCCTGGGCAGATTTTAAATTTTGCTTTGTTAGAAGAAAGGAACTGAGGTCAAAGAGCAGTTGGCTGGATCCTGCAAGGTACTGAGCTTGAGCATCCGCTTATCTTTAAGCACATTTGTAAATGTTTTGTTGAATCAAGGCCAGAGTGCTAAGAACCTTCCAGCATCAACCCCTATACTCTGCTCCCAGATATATGATCAGTTCTCAGTCACTTCAGTGGGAGTTGTGTGTCTTTGTTTGAAAGCAGGGTTTGCACACAGTGATCCTATGACTTGACCTCATTGTCATGAGGAACTTTGGGTATAAGATTAAAAATCTCTCTCATTCTCTTATGCAGTTGCATAGTACCTTCCATTACATGCAAATTGCTCCTCATTACATTATTTTTATGGCTTATTTTCATCTGTTCATCCACATGTTTACTGATAAACAATTACTACATATGTTAACAAAAACAATGATACTAAGAATGATAATCCAGCTAAACAAAGACATAATTATTTCAAGGAAGAATGTAGAAAGAGATAAAAAATGAGAAAACTGCAGGTAGTACAGTAGTGAAGAAATAACTACTTTGAATACTATGCATATGAAAGAATTAGTACCCAAACAGCTCCAAACAGGTGAAGTCAAGGCTTGAAGGAAAAGAGTACTAAATAAATATTATTACAGCAATGCGTAATATTAGTGAACCGAATGAAATATTGAAACAAGTGATGCAAAGTAGAATGCCTAATTGTAATAGTCTTGCAAGGTAAGTGATGGAAACCCCATTGCTTGAGTCATTTAAAATGGGAGAGACTGCAGGAGTGTAAGGAATGAATCTCTACTGCAATTTTTTGTAAGGCCAAATGTTACACTTCTCTTTCAAGAGCAAAGGAGAGAAAAAATAGTGAATCCAGGCCAATGATGGTGAGAGGAGAGTTAGTTCTGCTTTATGCTCTCTGCCCCCTGGCCTCTCAGGAGCACCTCTGTAGGTGCTCTGTGAGTGTTGGACTCCCTGGATATGGGTGGGGTAGCACCATATGTAGGCCTATCTGTGCAGCAGGATGTCCCCTTTGACCCACAGGGGTTATAGCAGGGATTGGCAACCTTTGGCATGCAAGGGATGTGCTGGCCGCGGCTTTCTGCTGCCCCCATTGGCCTGGGGCGGTGAACCGTGGCCAGTGGGAGCTGCGATCGGCCGAACCGGTGGGTGCGGCAGGTAAACAAACCAGCCCGGCCCGCCAGAGGGCTTACCCTGGCGAGCTGTGTGCCTAAGGTTGCCGATCCCTGAGTTACAGCTTCATCTTCTCAACATTAACTTATCCTGTTTCTCCAGAATGATATAAAAAAACTCCCGGTCCTATCACCACAATCCATATTTGAATTTGAGAACTGTGTGGAAGCCAGTGACCATAGCTCCTGACAATGGGTGCTGGGAGGCAGTGAAAATGTGCAAGGTCTTTGTGTGCATGGTCTGGGCCTCCAGCAAAATGTGGGGAAGGTTTCTGGGCCAGTCCCCTCTGAGTTCTTTGAGTAGATGAGAATGGGGGAAGGGGAAGGAGGGATGCTATTCTATGCCAATCAAGCTACCAGCCATAAACATTGAAGTGTTTTCATGTATTCCACCTAGAAATAATCTGCATAAGGAACATTTTGGCTCTAAGAATTTATGGGCTTGCAACATACACTTTCCCTCTCCTATTGTTTCTTAGGGAAGAGTTTTGTGTGGAATATTAATTCATTTCACAGATTCTCAAGTATAATGAATAGCATTAGATGGGGCTTGCATACTCAAATATATGCTTACTTCATACAGTACTCAATTTGTATTAAATTACTAGTTTTCAAAACAATTTTGTTTCAGCTTGAACTGACATTTTCAGAGTCAAAGCAATTTAAATTTACCAACTTGACTGCACTTTTTAATTCAAGTGCACGTTTGAAAAGATTGAAAAAGCTGTTACAATAGCTTAACTCCAGCTCAACAATTTGAGAGCCAAGAGTAATGGAGAGTTAAAGACGTTGCTTTCTCACTCGAGGCTGCTCAAATAATCTGAGGATTAAATCTAACATTACAGAGGTGGAAATGTACAACAAAGGGAAAAAATGCTTTCTGCCCAGCCAGCTTCTCAGACAACTGCATTTCCAGACCCATTCAGTAAAGAATAAGTCCAAGTGCCTCCAGCTGAAATCTGTGGTGGCAGGTTTTTATAACATAATCGGGAGGGCTCATGGATCAGCACGAATAGTACATGTATTTATATGCTCCCCTCTGCTGCGTTGGCTGGAGGGGACCACAACCACAGTGATCAAATGGGAACCTTATAAAGAGATATGAGAAAGGCCAAGGCAGTTAAATTAAATGCATCCCTCCTCTCCCTAGTCCAGAGGTCAGCAACCTTCGGCACGTGGCCCATCAGTGTAATCCGCCGGTGGGCTGTGAGATATTTTGTTTATGTTGACCGTCCACTTGCACAGCCCCCCGCAGCTCCCAGTGGCCACCAATGGGAGCTGTGGGATGTGTTGGCCGCCACTTCCCGCAGCTCCCATTGGCCGGGAACGGCGAACCGCGGCCACGGGGAGCTGCAAGCGGCCATACTTGCAGATGCTTAGGTAAACAAAGCCTCTCACAGCATGCCAGGGGCTTACTCTGAACAAGCCACGAACCAAGTTTGACCTAGACGATCCCTGACAGGTGTTTGTCTAATCTGTTCTTAAAAATCTCCACTGATGGGGATTCTGCAACCATCCTTGGTAACCTTTTCCAGTACTTAACTGTACTTATAATTAGGAAACTTTTCCTAATATCTAACCTAAATCTCCCTTGCTGCAGATTAAGATGATTACTACTTGTCCTTCCTTCAGTGGATGTGGAGAATAATTGATCACTGTCCTCTTTATAACATTCCTTAATTATGTATCTTAATAAAAAATGCAATAAAATAGAAAACTAAGGGATGGAGAGCGCTGTCCCTTCAGCTTGTAGCTGCACAACTCTTGAAAAATAAGTGCATTCTAAGAATCAAATAGAAGAAGCTCTGTAGAAAATTTACCAGCCTGTTTATCAGAAATATACTTGAAATTGAGTATGTCTGGGAGGAATTCAGTAAATCTATTTACATTTCTTATAACTTAAAATGTATGAAAGATTTGTCATATACAAACTTTTGTGCAGTGGTGAGAGGTTGTGCAGTTTAGTAATAGATCACTTTCTTTCCCCCCCTGGGAAAATAGGGAGAGACTGAATTTGGAGTTTGTTTCTCACTGAAATGTCTACTTATATGGCTTCCTTCACTATTGTCCTAATGAATGTATGCTCATAATACTCTTGAGAGATAGAGAAGTATTATTATCTACACTTTCACAGAGGAGGAAGAGAGATTAAGGTCCAGATCCTCATCTTGTGTAAATTAGCTTAGAGCCATTGAAGTCTTTACACAGGAAGTCTGTGGCAAAGCAAGGAATTGACCCCAGATCTCCTGAATCCTACCTTCATGTATTAACAACAAAAGTAGACTCAATTCCCCCGAAGGAGGACAGTTATCCTTCACCGTGCCCTTCTTGACTCCTTTGGTTCTGAATTTGTTTGATGGGCACAATGTAACTGGGTAACATGACCTTTCCCATACTGTGCTGTGATGCCTAGGGAAAGGCAGCATAATGGTTAGGAGTGAACAGGTAATCTTTGGCTGTGGGAATGCCACCGGCTTTGGTTTAATAGCATATGATACACAATATTGTGTGATATAAAATCAGAACCATATCTCAGGAAATAGGTGGGAGGGCTGCAATTCCATTTGAAATTCAGTGTTAAAAGAAAATTAATGTAACAGATACTATGATCTAGCAAGTCTCTGGACACAAATCTGCCCTGAGATGAGCATCTGAGGGCCGAGAATTGACTGTTAACAAAGAGTGTGAATAAACATCTGAGAGCAGAGAGTAATACATTCACTGCCTTACTCATATTAGAATTGATGGGTTTTTTAAATGGAAGGGTGGGACAAAACCTTTTGGGAACTTTTTTGAGTTTCATTTTTCAGATACTTCTTATACTTTCAGATACTTCTTTTTAAAGGAATTCTGTATTAATTATCTGAGCTAAGGAGATGACATTAGATTTACTACAGCTGGTTCAGGGTAACATGAAGATCTTGATCATGAGGAACCTCTAGTCAGCAATGTTTTTCTAAGAGTTGTGGTTCCTATTGGACTCACTGCCACCTTGACTAGGGAATGAGAAATGTCTCTGGGTTTTTATACAAGTGGAATTTCCAAACAATCCTACATTGTTGGCTTACAGAGGCACCATTTGGAATTTTCAAACAAAGCAATTTCAGTTAAAAATGCATTTGTTGATTGAAAAATGTTGTTTTAAAGAATACTGGTCAAGTTCTTTATCTAGAGGCATCTTCTCTGTTTGTTTATTTTTATGTGAATTTAGTGCTTATACAAAGTGACCATGGATGGGTAGCCTGCGGATGCTAGTCATCTATTTACTGCAAAGGCAGTATATGTAAACTTCTCTACCAATGCTCAGCCAATGTGCAACAACCCTGATATTTAAGGGCTACTGCTATGGGTGAGAGAGTAATTCATTCTCTGCTCATTCAAAATTTGACATTTTTGCCCAGACTGACAAAAAGTATTTTAGTTGTTGCTGGTGCTTTTTGTGATTCAGAGACCTACCAACCAGGACGTAGGCACATTCATTCATCTGACAAAACTTCAAATACTGTTTGAGCTCAGGAATATTCCAGAATTCTATAAAAGTGGGATGGGGAGTATGGGAACTATTGACCAGAATTGTGGGTTGAGGTATAGCGCATAGACGTCAAGGCCAGAAGGGACCATTATGATCATCTTGTCTGACCTCCAGCATAACACAGTACACAGGATTTCCCTGAATTAGTTCCTGCTTTAGGTCCAATAGCTATAGTTTGGCTGTTTTTCTAAAAGATAAGCTGAGTCAAACTTGATTTTAAAATTTCCAGTGATAGAGAATCCACCCCAATCAATTGGTAAATTGTTCCAATGTCTAATTATCCTCACTGTTATAACATTGTATCCTATTTCTAGACTGAATTTGACTAAGATGTCAATTCTGAGATTACGGAGTCCTCTTGCCTAAGGGCAAATAACTAGTGACACAAGATGATGATAAAAAGCCTATAAAAATAGCCCCTTAGTCTAGGATTGAAGCACGAGAAGGAGAGCCCGGACCACAACTACCATAGGGTGGGATATCAATATATTAGGGTATATTTTTTTCTTTTTAACTGATGAAAAAGTGGTATCGAGATGTTGGTTTAACTCTCACAAGTGTTATACAGCTGGGGCATTTTCCCCAGGGGATTCACATAGGTCAAAAATTAACAGCAGAGGTTTTGGGGAGTTATTGGCTCACCTCATAAACAGTTTTCTTGTTCCCTGTGCCGTATCCATGTATATTTAGATTTTATTTCAAAATTGCACAAGGGTTTAAAAAATTGCCTGAAAGATTTTTGATGGTCCCAGATTCTGCCACCATTACTCACATTGAGTAGTACCTTACTCCACAAGAAGCCCCTCTAGGACTGCTCAACATGTTAGAATTTGGGTTTACATGAGGGTTTAACGTAATGAGCTTACTCATATGAAAACTACACACCACCTTGTTCACACTGTTAGTGTTAACTACCACATAGTAAAAACCCACCTTTTTGTCCTAGTGAAGACAAGGCCAGTGTGGGTGCTTGTGTGGGAGGAACTCAAACAGAGGCAAAAAAGGGCTTGTTCTTTCCAAGCCTTAAGAATGTTATGTTTCCCTTGCTTGATATTGTCCATATGATGGGTTTCATGATATTATTATTATTATTATTTATTTTATTATTATTGTTACGTGAGATAACAAAATGTGTCTCAAGTTTATATCACCCTAAACCTATGTTGTTTATTAAAATCAGGTATGTACTTTGGGAAGGTTACCTGCTTACTAAATAATTGCACGTAGGACGTGACCAGGCAAGGTATTTAGTCTTAACTTGTGTGGCTGCAGCTCACTCAGCAAATTGCTCCAGATCTCACTAACATTTGAAAATACTGAAAGTGTCCTTTCATCACGCAAACAAATGATTTTTGAACTTTTTTTGTGCAATGTAATTGAGCACGGGGATGTTTTTCTTTAACATTTGCCATGTTGAGCTTGTTTGTCTACCTTTTTTTCCCCCCCTTAAGGTTACTTTGCAGTAGCTAATTTAAAGAGCACAATGAAATTCACCTACTTCGTCTTTTTTTTTTTTTCCCCTAAGAGGACATAAAATAGTAAGAAACCTTGAGTAATAACTCACTTGGTAAATAGTCCCACTGAAAACAACATTATTACTGAGGAAAATAGAAAGGAGCATACACTCTGGCAAGTCAAGTATAAAAGTATAATTAGGCAGGCCGAAAAAGAATCTGAAGAGCAACTAGACAAAGACTCAAACTCTAACAGCAAATTTTTTTCAAGTACATCAGAAGCAGGAAGCCTGCCAGACAATCAGTGGCACCACTGGATGATTGAGGTGCTAAAGGAGCACTCGAGAAAGATGGGGCCATTGTGGAGATGGTGAATGATTTCTTTGCCTCGGTCTTCACTGCAGAGGATGTGAGGGAGGTTCCCACACCTGAGCCATTCTTTTGAGATGTAAAATCATAGAATCATAGAATTATAGAACTGAAGGGACCTTGAAAGGGCATGTAGTCCAGTCCCATGCACTCATGGCAGGACTAAGTATTATCTAGACCAGGGATTCTCAAACTTCATTGCACCGTGAGCCCCTTTTCACAACAAAAATTACTACATGACCCCAGGATGGGGGACGAGACCCGAGCCTGCCTGAGTCCCACCATGCTGGTGGGGAGAAGTCAAAGTCCAAGGGCTTCAGCCCCAGGCTGGGGAGATGATGGGGGAAGCTGTAACCTGAGCCGTGCTGCCCAGGGCTGAAGCCCTCGGGCTTTGGCTTTGGCTACTGGTGGTGGGGCTTGGTCTTTGGCCCTGGGCCCCAGCTATTCTAAGCCAACACTGGCGTCCTCATTCAAATGGGGTCACAGCCCACTTTGGGGTCCTGACCCACGGTTTGAGAACAGCTAGAGAACAACCAGGAACAGCGAACTGTGGCCACTGGGAGCTGCAGGGGACCGAGCCTGCGGACGGTCAACGTAAGCCAAATGTCTCGTAGCCCTCAATCAGCCCATGCCCACCACTGGTTTACACCCATTTGTTATGTGAAGTTTAGTGTTACGAGTAATCAAAGTTACATATACATTCCAAAAGGTTACAACATGTGTAAATCAACAATATGCTGTGGCTTATATCTCAGCTGGTATTAACTGCTATAGTCCCATTGAAACTGATGGAGCTATGCTGATTCACACCCGTTAAGGATATGACCCATAGATGCACCTACTTTGGGCCAGTGCATGTTTCTACTTGAAATAGTCACCCAACCCTAGTATGTATGTAGCTCACAATGACCCATAAAAATAATGTGCAGTGCACTAATTGCTTATTATTAAACACTTGTAATAATAATTCCTATCTAATGACAAGTGTAATCAAATGAAAGATGGCAGGACCTCTCCAGCTTCTATTGCTATACTGCTTTGACATGATCAGCAGAGCTGGTCCTAAACACCTGAGAACACTGCATTTATGCGTTGCACCCCTTCCCTGAGGTACCTCCTAGACAGCCTAAAAATTAGGGCTCAGAACAGTTATAATAAAATATTTGCAGTCTGAAGAATATGCCAAGATTGAGAGTAGTGGAAGGGATACAGAATTGTAGGAGTTTCATGAGACAAAAGGGGTTTAAGAAACAGCTGTTAACCTGGGTGATTGTTGCATTTTTAAAAGATCAGATTGATGAAAATTGATGTATTTGTTTGGGAGTTTAAAAGTTAATTCCTCATTCTGAGTTCTATCTTAACTTTGGCCATTATAATTTCCTCTCCTAACTGAACTTGTTTTGCTACCACTGTTCCCCATCACTTCTGGCACCACCGTGTCAGTGTTTTAAAAGGTCCCATTGCCATTCATTCAGTCTTTATTGGAAAACTATATATTAGACTTCTGTGACTTGCTTCTGCTAGAATTGCTGCAGGCTGATAAAACCTTTCAGCTATTCCCAGAAATTAGAAAATGCTGCACCTCTGCAATTGGCTTCTGCCATTAATTTTTACGAGTTATGGGACAGTTCACTTCTCTCTGCCTCTCTTTCTTAATCTTACCCCTAGGTCCCTTATTTAGTTTCATAGTTTAATTCAGTTTTTTTAGAGTCTAGTATTGATTCTTTGATATGTAGATCTCCCTAAAACATGCTTTTTAAAAATATGCAATGTTTATAGTTTTAAATCACTGTCTGCAGTGTATATTTCACTAAATCTCTGAAAATATAAAAATTATAGTGAAGAGATATAAAAAGTGACGTGAGTTAGATTTAAGAGTGGTAAATATGTAATTTAATAGTACAGTTCTCTTTTGGACTAAGTAGCTTCTCTCAAAGCTGTATCATAAATGTCATGGGAGCCAGCAAACTTTAAGGTCAGTTTAAAGTCTAGTACAGATAGTGGCCACATTTAGATGAACAAATGTAGTTAGGTCATGTGATATGCACCTTCTCTCCTTCTGGTCTTGCATCATCTTTGTGTCATGCAGATTGCATAAAAGCTGTAGGTATGATATCGCACAGAGTATGTTATACTGAATTTGCTGTCAAATATGACATGCAGGTATTTACTAAATGCTACAATGTTAAATATTACCCAAGAAGCTTTATGCTTGATAATACTGTATATTATGCTGGTGAAAAAAAGTCAAATTAAATGGTGATGAAACCACTGGATAATGACTCAGTAAACTGTTTTAAAAAGCAGTAATAAAATACAGAACACCACATGCTAACTATATTTCTGTAAACTTTAATCTGCTTCATCATCTTAATTGAACTAATTCCAGTCTTGCATATAAAATATAGTTGTTTGCAGTGGTGTAGTAGCCATGTTGGTCCCAAGAGATGAGAGAGACAAAGCAGATGGGGTAATATCTTTTATTGGACCAACTTCTGTTGGTGGAAGAGACATTATTACAAGCTACTCAGAGCTTGTCTTCAGAAGTTGGTCCGATATAAGTTATTATTCACCTATCTTGTCTCTCTCATAAAATATAGTAGCTGTCAAAACTTAGTGGATGGTCTGGGGAAAACTTGAATCAAGACACACCAGATTATTATTATTATTATTATTTAAATTAGAGCCTTTTGTCACTGCAAAGGCTTTAAAATATGTTCATCTGTGGTAACAGTGAAAATCCAGGTATTTTGTCTCCACGTCTACAGATCATCATTAATACTTTTAGTCACTCACTTGTTTTTTCCTCCTTGTACTTGTGTGCTTTCTGAAAGCTGTACTTAGTGGCATGCCATACAGCCTTCCCTAGAGCAGAGTCCTTTGAGTATGTGCATTATTGTTGTACTCAGCTGGATGGAATATATAGCTCCATGTCAACTGCTGCACACAGGCAGCCATTTAGAAGAGAATGATTCACTTCTACATGGTATACTACTGTCACCATTGTCAATTCTGAATGTAATCCTTCTGCCAGGTAGAGCTGGCAGCAACCAGGGCCAGGTTCAATGTCTAGGGGTTCCTTTTCAACAATATAACACAAAACTAGCTTGAGCCCCCACCCAATAACCTGGGAAAATTACACACCATCCTTGGACGCCTCTGAGAGGCAATACTTCTCCATTTCGCAAGCATAGAATCTTAGTGTAAAAAAGAACTGTTAACTTTTAAAGGAGGGAAGTCACCTGACATTAATTGGGGAAAATGCCACAAGCAGGATTTATAATCTTAAAACTGTGAACAGGACACCAACCCCAGAATGCGTGGGGCAGAATCTTCTACCTCATGTTCTTGAGTTCTACAACCAACAGTTTCTTTTCTGTGCCCCTCTCCACTCCCTCACTGTACCCCACTCACAGTGGTTGTCCTTGGTCAATGAGGACCTAGGGTTCAGAGGTGCATCTGTGTGAGTTCACCTCCCACCTGGGGAAGACGGCACTTGGCTTGCTTCACCATCTGACCACCTGTTCTGGCTGGCCGCTCCGCCAGCCATGGTTCCTCTCCAGTGGCCACCTCGCCAGCCACTGTTCCTCACCTCCTGGCTGCCCCGCCAGCCCTGGTTCCTCTGTACTGGTTGTCCAGCCAGCCGCAGTTCCTGTGTACTGGCCGCCTTGCCAGCTGCTGTTCCTCTCTGCTGGCCGCCCTGCCAGCCGCTTGTTCTGCTCTGCACCTCACCAGCTGCGGTTCCACTTGCCGGTCACCTTCTGCCACTTATCTTTCTGCTGTGATCTCTGCAGGTCAGTCTCTTGAGGTGCCTCTGTAGCCTGACCCAAAGTTGGGTGTATACAATTATAACATAAAGATTAATAGGTTCTTGTCCCAAGATCAGGCCCAGTAAGATTATTGTAAATTTATCATATAATTTGGGAACCTCGATGTGCACAGATGAAACACTCATACTATAGAAACTCTTTATATATATTTATACAAATACATGATTTCTTAATAATTTAGCAAAGTTATACGCACACTTGGGGTATGTCTTCACTACCCGCCGGATCGTCGGGTAGTAATCGATCTATCGGGGATCTATTTATCGTGTCTTGTCTAGACGCGATAAATCGATCCCCGAATGTGCTCTCCGTTGACTCCAGAACTCCACCAGGGCGAGAGGCAGAAGCGGAGTCGACGGGGGAACTGTGGCCATCGATCCCACGCTGTGAGGATGCGAGGTAAGTCGATCTAAGATACGTCGACTTCAGCTAAGCTATTCTCGTAGCTGAAGTTGCGTATCTTAGATCGATCTCCTCCAGTGTAGACCAGCCCTTAAACTCAACAAGGCAGATAGAGATGATATAGAAAGTACATTTGGATAGCCATACTTACACACTTATTTTTCTTAACCTACTTAACCATTATCTTACATACTTAACCATTATCTTTCTCATCACTGTCACCGTCTCCATCCTCATCTTCCCCAGTGGCCATCATTCTGGCCCCTCTCAAGGTCTACATCTCTCCCTTTGCTACCCCTGGGATGTTACTTTTATAGTAAGTTACGCTGATGTTACCATGTCCAATGCATATTCAATAGAGGTCCTTATTTGTATTTCCTCCCCTTCAGGTGTCCGTTTTCTATAGGTTACTATACGTATGATTTTACTCTATTAGCATACACGTCAATTTGTTGTCATGGCACCTTTGTGGTCAGACATTCTGTCCGGAACCTTCTGGATGCTAGTGTCAGCTATGTTCTGTGGGTGGCTGATGTCAGTATTCTGGACAAAATTCTCTCTCTTACATGCTACTTTCAGTTCCCTATAACATATGAGTTACTTAAATTTATCTATGCCAAAGGTGATAGGCCTCAAGCCTCACGCCATTTACTAAAGCCAAATCTTACAGGATAAAAGCCTGTAGGTTCCTTGCATTACTACTAAATATAATAAAGCAGAATAACAAAGCAATGAATATAATACAGATAAGCTAGCCCCCTGGGCTACACCACCCAGCTCTTACTGATTTTCAGTTCTGAGGCTGGGCAGAGATGCTGTCCCACCACAGGTGATTCTCAGTTCTTTTGAGCATTTAAAATAACAAAAGGCTCCTAATGGAGCCTATTTAGCTCTATCTTTGAACAGTGGGAAGGAACGGGTTAAATCAGACCAGGGACCCTTAGGGAAAGTCCATACCTCCTGGCTGGGACACCTGTCCCTGCCCCTCTCCCCTTTCCAGGGCTCTGGCATTTGAGCCTCTGGCTTAATGAAGTCCTTTCAGCTGAGGATGACCCCCTCATTTGGGAAAGGTTAAGCACAATTCTGCTCCCCTTTACTCATACAATAAAGACAACAACATTGATAACAACATTTCACTACCCCTGCATTCGGTACTAAAGTGATTTGTAACCCAACTCCAGCCAAAGTTGATCACTTGGAGCTACACAATTCCTGTCTGTTATATACCTACACAGAGTAGGTATGTTTATGTAAATACAGCTTGCTCCTGAAGTCTCTCCCCCTCCCCAACTGGCTGTCAGGGGAGAGTTCATTCAGACCTTGCTTACATAAATGGGGAATACTGGGGAGCAAACTGATGATTTCAATAACTGGAGGCTCCACTACTAGTCCTTAATTATTTGTACCCATAACAATCAAATAGAGAGCATTGCTTTAGTTTCATACTAGGTTGTTACTCTAGTCTAAATAGAACTTAAGTTATATTTTAAGAGACAGTAAGCATTGCATAGTATCAGCAGAACATTAACGCATTGGGTGCCTGGTGGGATTTTTGTTTTTATTTAGCTACACTGTCCTTAGCACAATTTAAATTAGAGATTTCTTAATTGATCAGTTCTTTTTCATTACGATGATCTAACAAATACAGTTATTCTAGTATATGCAAGCTGTATGTAGCATCTTACAGAAGGTCATGTGTGTTGTGATCACCTACACTACAAGATAGTATCAAACTTTTTTGAATGTCACAGTTCATCTTTGATATAGCAATGCAAACTGTCTTTGATTACTTCCCAGATAAGATCAAAGCTTTGTCCTATTCTTCTGCTGATGTAGCTTTCTTGTGTTCTACTGAATTTTCAATTAAATTAAGGTAAGTGTAGAGCACTTATTCATTGTCCCTTGCCTCCTCTTTAAAGGAAGAAAGAAAGAAAGAAAGAAAGAAATGGAGGTTAAGCAATAGAAATCAGCAGATTGTCAAGAATAAATGTAGAAGCCAGAATCTTTGCAAAGGGTTTGAGGAAGACAAACAAGGAATTTGATTTGAGGATTAAACAATAATCTAGGTCAACTCACGGAGTTCTCAAGCAATGATTCCCTCCAGTTGGGAGTTCTCTGAAGGGCTTACTGGGTTGCCACAAGGAAACTAAAAAAGCTAGGCTTTCCATACAGTGTCATGTTCCTGCTCCTATGCACCATGAAGTGAAAAGAAATTATTTGCACTAATAGGTTTACCAAACCTTGATACTGTATTAGCAGGGTAGCTTTTTTTAGTTCCTTTGTAGCAATCAAGTAGCAGCCATGGAGGTGACTCTCAGTGACACAGCATTAACGCAGGCCTGGGTTTTCACTTGGAAATCTACAGAAAGAGCAGCGCATGGTGTTGCAGAAACTGGCTGGTCCCTGGTTTCACTCCCAAAATACTATAGCTCCAATTTCCCCTTAGATCCTCAGCAGAAAGGCTCTCACAAGGCACTGTGGGATGGGGGAGGGGAAAAAGAAGAATGCCATGGGGCTGAAGCTCCCACTTCTCTGGCTCAGGAGAAAGCTACTGGATTTCATTTCCCTCTACTAACCATACTGGAAGGGAAAGTCTTTACTCAGTAAAAACTGGAAGGCACAGTTTTTGCTCGGACCTTTCTCAATTAACGCTGTGATTGAATGTAGTGGGAATTTTGGCAGCTCTGCTTCCTTCTGTGTTGTATGAAGGGACATGGTTTGACACCCCTGGAAGCCAAATGTCATAAATTAATAGAAATTTTTCATCCCAGCAAATGTATTGAGACTAAATACACAGAAAATCATGAATTTAAAAGAAACTTGTGCAAATAACCTTCCCTTCTCTGAACAAAAGCATATTTTGAAATGCATATTTTAAAACAGGTAAAACCCAGATAGGTATGTTACCAGCTTCCTGGATTTCTGGTAGATTAACATACATTATTATTTTGAGACCCCGAGCATCATATTCAATTTTATCAAGGTCAGCTAATTGCTATAAAATATTTTTATGCTCCTTGTAATTCTACAATTACTACAACAGTGTTTTTAATATTACCCAATGAAATATAAAATTGACCAATTTTTCATAGGTAAAGAAATAAAAATGTCATTGTTCTCCATCTCTGAGAGAATCCATAAAACAAACAAATAATATAATTAAATATAGATCAGGACTGTTAAATGGTGAATAGCTGAGCGTCACTACACTATTGATGGGTATCGTATCAAACAAGGCTTGCATCAGTTTGTGGATACTTGCATCAATAAGAAATGTTCACTGCTGCCTAACTACACATATCAGTTCTTGTTCATTTCAGATGCTTTTATGCATGTGCAATATGGTTCTTTTTTCCTCCCTGATCTGCACAGAGATTAAATGATGATGAGAAGTTAGTTAACATCACACTTAACTGTCTTTGCAGCAGTGTGTGTTCTTTAGGACTTGTATTTGCTGACAAGGACACCAGCAAATGCTGTGAAGGTTAAGTAGTGAAATTAAACCAAAGTAATCCTCCTACATGTTCTTCCAAGGACACTTCCAGAAAATTAGCAGCAGAGTTGGGAGTCAGTCTTCCAATGGAAAAGATTTTTTCTGGTTTGTTTTTAAAAAAATATAGAAAAAATCTATTTACTCTCCCCAAATATGTCCATGTCTTTTACTGGAAGCCTGCACATTGCAATTACTTTCCATTACTGAACAATGATGGCAAATTGGTTTCTATACAAAGATCTGGTATTAATCTACATATAGGTTGGGTAGAGGCGTATCTTCCAGTGAGCACTGAACAGAAAAAAAAACCCATTTTGTCACATCAATTTATGATAGTGAAATACAGAGTCATGGGATGAAAATGCCAGCAATCCATGCAGTAGTCATTCGTTCAGTCTCCAAATGTTTTAGAAGAATAAAGCAATAACTTCAACAGAAATGTAGTGGTATGAAGGTTCGATTTGAGAGTCTTCTGATCAAGTACAACATCACTGAGTATATCCTGAGGGAAATGAATAGCTGGCTTCTGTCATTTGGCCACACTTATTAAAAGGATTTAAGGGGTGAATTACAGTCTTTTAAAAAATTATGTAAAGGGAGGAAAAAGGAGTAATATGAAGGCAGCATTTGTTCATTATCATTATATACCTCACTGCTGCCTAATAGATCATGTATGTGAAACAACAGACAACTTACATGTATACCTGGTGCATTCCTATCTGGAGAATCTGGGATCAATGGAACTTTAAAGATAACCACCATGTTCTGCTGGGATGGATTTACACTATGCCCTGCATGACTACTGGCATGGGCTTTGGTTAATTTAGAAATGAGAAAATGATTTCCACAGTCAATGCACAGTGTATAAACCCATAGGCTATTAGTAGAAATGCTTCAGCCTAAATTCAGCTGCAGCAAGACCAATTGGAAATCAGTGAGTGGAGGAAATGTTGTTTAATGTGTTATTTGTGGTTTAAATTTGAGACGTTTTTCATAGCTGCTGCTTTGGCAAAATTCTACATCGAGGCATCATTCTTATTTTAAACCATTTTTTCCTGCCACTTGTCACCTGTAAGTTGCATAACTATTAGCACAGGACTTGTGAAAAAAAATTCAGGTACACTTAAAAACAGTTTTACTTTTCTCCTTTTTAAAAAAAGTTTTAAAAAAAATATTGTAATGTTCATTCAAGGATAAAGATGCTTTGTAACTATTCTGCGGCCAAACATTGTTTAGGGTAAGAAAAGCGTACTCTTTCCAAGGGCTGTTATAGAATAACTACATGCATCCGATGAAGTGGGCATTCACCCACGAAAGCTTATGCTCCAATACATCTGTTAGTCTTAAAGGTGCCACAGGACTCTCTGTTGCTTTTTACAGATCCAGACTAACACAGCTACCCCTCTGATACATTTTCACAGGTGTTAGAATGAATTTGCTCTGCACATCTCTGATATTGAATTTAATTTGAAATAGATGCACAAGAGAATCCTATGACTGAGCTACCACACTTAGTGTATGTGGGGGATATTGGAGATAGAAAATAAATTTATTACCATATTTTTCAAATAGTAATTATCTTGCCCTTGATTCAAACAAGTGCCATAGTATTATTCATTAAACCTTTTCTCATTGACAATGCTATCACATGTAACAGGGCTTTCAGATAGACTGCAAGTTTTGTTGCAGTATTATTTTGGATCATCACCATATCATCAAGAGAGGGAAATGAAAATTAATATTGCAGTGATGCCCAGTGACACTAGCTAGATTAGCTTACTTTACTTTTATTGAAAAAAAAAACAGGATTTAAAAAAAATAGAGGCATTGCAGGAGAAACAAATGCAACAAACAATGTGTTTGTCAACGCTATTAAAAATTTACTTGGGTTTGAGGAACCTTATTAAAAAATTCAAGTAATGATGCATAAAATTTCATTTACTATAGACTTGAAGAGAAACAGAAAAAGAACAGCTGAAAGAGTAACAAAACATGATTAAAAATAGAGGTCTGAGGAGATGAGAGGAGGATCACAACAACAGAGAGAGAAAAAATCTACAAATGTCATCTTGAGAGACACTCATTTAAAAGCAGGTTCCCTTATTGCAGTTGCTGTCTTAAAAATGCTTGCCAATGTATGGAAGATTTGCTAGTTACATTTAAATTTGTCTTTTCCACTTATGCTAGACAGGAATAAAATAATCTTCCTTAACTACTGATCCAAGGGGATCACCTAAAAAGATATTAGTTAGGCCCTTTTATTTTGCTACTGATTTTACCATCAGCTAAACCATGCCTGCAGCTAATCCAGATGGATCATTGTTTGTTTGTACAAAGTAAACCACATCTCTAGCTGGTGATACCCATATGGTTATTTAAATAGGGTTATTGTGGTTTGAAATGCATTCTTGATGGCTAATCACTTCAGATACTATACCTCCAAATCTGTGTGTGTGTGTGTGTGTGTGTGTGTGTGTGTGTACACATAATGAGTTTTCTGAGTTTAATATCAGGTTGTTACTACTATCTTGTATTCCTTTCTTTTTCTTTGCAAAAAAAGAGTATTGCACATTAGTTACAGAAGAGATGTTGGTGATACTGGCATTATATATGTGTTTTATATCTGGAGGCTTTTTCCCAGGGTACCGGGAGCTGCTTCAGCTGAAGCAACAATTATGCTGGTGTGAGGGGTAGTTGGAAAAGTTTGTTTGTTTTATGAATTTGGTTCTTTCATGTAACAAATATTCTGAAAATGGCCTAGGTCTAAGCATTATGGAGGAATGCATTAGTCATGTTCCATATCCTTTCCAATTGTGCATCTTTTGCACAAATTCAATTTAATTTTGATGTCTTTGTGATCTTACCAGTCAGTACAGCAACTGAGCTACTCCTTTTGTTCTGAATTTATGCCTGAGCTCAGAAAGATGAGAGGCTGTGCATGTGTCCACTCCAATGCACAGCCCCTAGGAAACTTGCAGGAAAGTGGAGATGATAGAACTTTGAGTAAATCAAAAATCAGAAAACTAGATTAACCTCTTGTGACTGCTGTGCCTCAGGGGACCAGGCTGCACAAGAGGCAAACCTATTATAATTGAAGTAATGGCATTACATACTGTACAGTGTGGGCCAAATGAATGGCCGTTCATTGAAAATACACTACATTCTGGAATTCTTAAGAGGTTAAGGAGTGAGTTATCCATAGACAAAATGTTGCAGTGAATATGTGCATGTGGCAATTTGAGTCATTCAGATATAGCACAAAGGATATTTCATAGTTTTCAGGAATGAATTCAGCTTGCTACATTTTACTCTGTTATGTGTGTAATAGAATGCAGATTACACCTGTTATTTTCTGAATGTCAGTACAGCAGCCAGAGATACATATACAGTTATTATGCAGTATACATCTCTGTTACCGGTCTAAAACATCTACTCTGTGTTCTGCAACAAATGGAGTCAGAGCACGCTGGGCAGGCTCATCACTGAGACACTGTCATGGTATATTTTATTTGTTTATTTATTTATTTGTATCACTTGTGTTTTAGAATTCGAACTTATCAGTTCTCTGTCAATGAGCTCAGACCCCAGGGAGCTGGAACTGCAGCTAAAACAAATCCATCTGCTTATCAGAGTTGACAAAGCTACAATGGAACTGAGGATGAATCCTCATTTTTCCCTGAGTTTTTGTCCATTGCATTAGGATCTCATGCTGAGAACATGGAAATGGGACTCACTCCTTTGCGACTACAAACAAACAAACAAAAGAATAAAATCAGGTTTTTTTCTTTTCAAGAAACCAGTCTCTATCTAGTCTCTTCTTTTGATGCATGCCTTTAACACAAGTTAACGTAAACGGAACTTATTTTTGTGTATCATCTGGTAGGGAATCCACACTTAAATCTGATAGACTAAGTGTATCTTATTAAAGAACTCAAAATTACCTGCTACCTCAACCTGTATTTATAGCCCTAACTAAAATATAAAACCATGACTTTTTTGTGCATGCATCCTCTCTCTCTCTCTCTCTCTCTCTCTCTCTCTCTCTCTCTCTCTCTCTCTCTCTCTCTCTCTCCTGTGTGTGTTGTTTTTAATAAGAGGGAGCATCCTCTAATTATTTCTTTAGTTTTAAAGTATCCTCTCCCCATTTCTGCCATCCTGGTTCATTCTGCCTGCTTGTGGTTCTACAGAACCTTGCAAGGCAAAATAATCACTAGATATAGAATTCTCTTCAAAATCTCATCTATGATGCTCCTGAAGGGCACACTGAAGTATGACACAACATGCTTTCTCCTTTCCTGAATTTGCACAGGTGTATATAACTGCCAAAGTTGCTAGGTAGTGGTGAATCAAGCCCTTAGTTTCTACATAAGAAAGAGTGGAAATGTTGCTTCTAGTAATGTCTATCTCAGGGCTGGTCTATACATAAACTTCAACTGCAATGACTAAATTAGTGTAATGCACATATTTTGTTACTTTGCAATATTGAAATAGAAGACTTTTATTCCAAAATACAGTAACACGGTCTACATAAAAGCTTGCACAGAAGTGACAAAAGGTGTAATTAAAAACCAGACAAGGCCTGAAATGGGAGTGCAGCTTGTAAGTAACTAAAATTATCAGTTTCCAAAGTTGATTAACTATTTCAGTAAAAGAAAAGGTCTCCGAGCATGAACCACTGGTTAGTCTTGGACTTGGGAAATCCAGGTTCAGTTCTCTACTTTTTCACAGGCTTCTGGGGTTACGTTCGGCAAGTCACTTAGGTTCTTTATGGCATATCTCCTCCATCTATAAAGTAGTGATAGTAGCACTTCCCTACCTGACAGGGATGTTGTGAGGATAAACACATTAAAGATTGTGAGGTGCTCAGATACTGCAGTATTGGGGTTGTCTTTAAGTGAGGAGACAGGTGTTTGTTAGCATGCATATCTAGAATGTCTGGTTATAGAAAAGGACTTGTGTTTTGTTGTGACATATCTGTCTCCCCAGCCTGAAGGAAAGCTGTAGAAAGCTCAATGTGCTGACTCACAAAAGGGGTAGCTTTTCTGCGTAATATAGCTGAATGATACTGATATTGTTCTAAAAAGTGATTGTGCAGGCTACATTTTTATTGATTCACTACCCTTCAAATAATAAAAATGTTGTTTATTGAATTATTGGAAGGACTGAAGGCTGCTTCTCCATGAGCTATTTTGTAATTTATGCTCTTATTTGGCAAAAAGCAATGTTCTAGTTATAAAACGGTTGTTTAGGAAAGGGTAGAATGATAAAGTAGGGCAAATTATTTGTGCACTGAGTTTGTATGCTTTGGCTTAAGAATGGATATTAATATATGTTCATAAGAAGAAGGGACATGATTTTGTGAGAACTGAAAAGAAAAATCATTCCATTCATTATTACCAGGCAAATGTGAACTCTAATGGTTCCACTGTGTGCATAAGACCAAAAGGATACAAAATCTAGTCATTCTTTAGTTCCTGGAATTTTCTAGAAAAAATATTTCTGGTGCCGATTGTGCCAAAAGATGCTGATGGTTAATTGTGATACACCTCTACCCCGATATAATGCAACCCGATATAACACAAATTCGGATATAAGGCGGTAAAGCAGCACTCCGGGGGGGTGGGGCTGCGTGCTCTGGTGGATCAAAGCAAGTTCAATATAACACGGTTTCATCTATAATGCGGTAAGATTTTTTGGCTCTCGAGGACAGCGTTATATCGAGGTAGAGGTGTATATAAATGTATCGGTGATTAAAAAAATTCCAAAGAATTAAACCCTACTGTTAGTAGATACTCCCTATATCACAACTTCAAGAAGGAAAAAAGTCCATGTTCTTGACATAGGACAGCCTCCGACTCTGTCCTGTGCTATAAATATTAAATTAACTTGGAAACTGTTGTTGTTTCATTGTGTAAATGGTAGAATCATGAAACTGCTGTTACAAGCACCTCACAATTTTCAGATTCCTTTATCTGTTCAGGAGCATCGTAAAGCAATTATCATTGTCTACATGTTCAGTGAGATTAAAAAAATCTGATAATAGCCTTACACAAATAGCTACTGTCCCCCTTTATGCCTAAGATAAATTTTTAGGAGGCATCATTGAGAAGAACAGATGCCTCCTTCAGCCTATCCCCCATATTTCCTGCTGAACTGCATTAAGCAGGTTGTCTGCACTTTTTCATTTCTTTATATCTGGCTTTTCGTCTCTGCCATGAGGTTGAAAAGAAAAAAAATAGAAACTAAAAAGAATTAGGCCAGGATAATAGTAGACTAAAAAAAAATGTGTGGCCTTCTGTGGGAGTCTGAAAGATAAGATGCTTTCTATAGTCTTGCTAAAGAGCAGGCAGTGTTACCTTGCTGTACTTCAAGATGAAATATGTTAACCTGTTCAGCTTGGCTTGTGCAATATTTACAATGGATGACTACCTTAAAACAAAATCACATTGAAACTCATCGTTTGCTGCCTCCAAAAACAGATCCTCCTGTGTATCTACTACTTCCTTAAATAAGTCTGTATCTCTTCCTCACAGTCCTATTTCCAAATATTTCTTTCCTTTTGTCTAAAATACTGTATTGTAGCTTTAAGTCTGGGTCAAGTTTATTTTTCTTTAGACCCATTTATGTCTCCTTAGCCAATTTCTTTGAAGTGGCCTTATCTATACTAAATATGAATTTGTCCGCATCACTGAGAGCCGGCTGTACGTAGGTTTTGGATGGTTTTTTTTACATTAAGGCTTTTAATGTGCCCTCATAACTCATTCTCCTTAATCTAGCGATTAACCTGCTTGCTGTTCACCACTGCAATATCTTTTTTGCTAGGTGGTGAAAAAAAGCACGGAACTTCAGCTAAGGGTTGCCCATCCAAAATGCACAAGAAAGCACATCTTCTCTTTGTAATATGCTATACTTGCAGGCAGCGGGAACACACATTTGGCGCACATACTATATAATCGTGTTAAGAAAGTGAACAGAGAAATGTGGGTCTAATCTAGCTAGAATGAACCTCCACAGCTGCTGATCAATGAAAATTCTGTGGGGGCTCTGGCTCCCTCAGCATACTCTTGATCCCTTCTTGCAGTGTTGCCAATTCTTATGATATTTAGCACTTTTTCTTAAAGCCCCAGCTGCTGGAATCAAAAGATTACATGAGAATCTCAGCCTTCTCTTGTCTTGTTGTCTCTTCAAGGATTTTCTAGTCCACATGGTTGCAGAGAGAACCATGAAAATGTAGAGTGAGTGCACCCTACGGATTCTAGAATGCAAAGGAGAAAAACCCCACATTTATTTTCAAAAAAATCATGAGTTTTAAGCCAGTCTAATGATTTTGGGGGGTCTTGACTTATGACTTTTGAATGCTTGGAGTTTGCAGTACTTCCTAAGTAATGTAAAAAGAGGCATTCTCTAGTTACTCCCATCCTAAGCCTCAGGAGTGTAGCCTTTGCTTCTGCCCTGCCAGGAGAAGAATTTGTGAGGGACTCATCTTGAATTAATCAAGCCCTTCCCAAATGCCAGCTGGGGAGATGGAAGGACAACGTCCCTCAGATCAAAGGGCCAGGTTAGGTAGCTAAATACCTTTAACAAGCTGGCCAAAAGACTTACTTTCCCCTCTCCAGCTCCTGAAATCAGGGAGCGTGAACAAAAATAGGAAGAGTAATGAGCAGAAAGAATACGCACAAGGGATCTTGTACAATGGAGAGAGGTCTTCCCTGCAATCTGTTTTCTACCCCTTCCACTCACACACGGAGCCATATTTTCAAAAGAGCTCAGCTTGTAGTAATTCCCATTGACACATATGGCTACATTTTTAAAAGAGCTCAGTACCAAATGTTCGAGCTTTTTTGAAAAATCTTAATGGTGATTTTGGTGTCTAACTGGAATCATAGCTGACCGTGGCTGAAGGAGATGAACTTTTTGGAAGTTCTGATTAACAGTGTCAGTCTCTCTCTTTTTTGAGAAGGGAAAGGTAAGCATGCACTCACTCAGAGCTAGTTTTTTTAAATCTGGCCCAAAGGCTGATCGGGAACTACTTACATTTTATCATCCCAGAACATACTTTTGAGTGGTAGCAATTCTCTGGGTTCTGAAGCCCAGTATAGGTGGACAGAATTATCTATATAAGAAGATTCCAGGAGTGTCACTCTTGTTTCATTCCGAAGCCTAAAATGTCTGTTGATCAGTGTGAAGTGATGGAAAACGCTGCAAACATGGTTGAGAATATATTTAATTGGTAAATTAAACAGTACTAAGTCACCAGGACCAGATCGTATTCACCTAAAAGTGCTGAAAGAATTCAAACAGGACATTGCAGAACTACTAACTGTGGAATGTAATCAGCCTCTATACCAGATGACTAATCAGTAGCTAATTTAACACCAATGTTTTAAAAAAGGATTCCAGATACCTGTCAATTACAGGCCTGTAAATCCAACTTCAGTACTGGTCAAATTGGTTGAAACTACAGTAAAGTACAGAATTATCAGACACTGATAAACATGATTTTTTGGGAAGAGTCAACATGGTTTCTGTGAGGGAAATCATGCCTCACCAATCTATTAGAATTCTTTGAGTGTGTCAGCAAGTATGTGGACAATGTGATCCAGTTGATATAATGTACTTGGACTTTCAGAAAGCCTTTGACATGGTTTCTCACCCAGGGCTCTTAAGGAAAGTAGGCTGTCAAGAGATAAGAGGCAAGGTCTGGTAACCTAGTAACTGGTTTAAAGAAACAAAGGGTAGGAATGAATGGTCAGTTTTCACAGTGGAGAGAGGTAAATAGGGCGTCCCCCAAAGATCTGTACGGGGACCAGTGTTGTTCAAAACATTCATTAATGGTCTGCAAAAAGTGAGTGAACAGTAAGGTGGTAAAGTTTACAGATGATACAGAATTACTCAAGATAGTTAAACAAAAAGCTGACTGCAAAGAGTTACAAAGGGAGGCCACTGAGTTGGGTGACTGTGACAAGATGAAATTCAATGGTGATAAATGCAAAATAATGCATTAAAATAACAATTATGCATACAAAATGATGGTGTCTAAGTTAGCTGTTACTGCTCAAGCAAAAAATCTTGAACTCATTGTGTAACTCGTTCTCTGAAAACCTGCTCAGTGTTCTGCTGCAGTCAAAAAAGCTAACAGAATTGGCATTAGAAAAGGGATAGATAATAAACCAGAAAATATAATGCCACTTTATAAGTCCATGGTCCACTCATACATTGAATAATACATGCAGTTCTGTTTGCCCGCTCTCAAAAAAAAGATATATTAAATTGGAAAAGGGTCAGAGAAAGGCAACAAAAATGATTAGGGGTATTGTACAGCTTTCATGAAATGAGAAATGAAAAGACTGGGACTGTTCAGCTTAGAAAAGAGACGATTAAGGGGTGATATGATAGAGGTCTATACAATCATGAATGGTGTGGAGAAAGTGAGTAGGGAAGTGTTATTTACCCCTTCAAGTAACACAAGAACTAGGAGTCACCCAGTGAAAATCATAGATGGAAGGTTTAAAACAAACAAAAGAAAGTACTTCTTCCCACAATGCACAATCAACCTGTAGAACTCGTTGCCAGGGGATGTTGTGAAGTCCAAAAGTATAACTGGGTTCCAAAAATAATTAGATAAATTCATGGAAGATAGGTCCATCAATAGCTATTAGCCAAGAGGGTCAGGTACGCAACCCCATGCTCTGGGTGTCTCTAAACCTCCAACTGCCAGAAGCTGGGACTGGATGACAGGGGATGAATCGCTCAAAATTGCCCTGTTCTGTTCATTCCTTCTGAAGAACCTGGCACTGTCGACTGTCAGAAGATAAGATATTGGGCTAAGTGGATCATTGATCTGACCCAGAATTGACATTCTTATGTTCTCACATGGTTGAATCATCACTGGGTTTCACAGTCTGTTACTGTCCAGTTTTTAAATTCTCAACCATTTAGACATTATGAATTACACCTGTGCAGTGCCAAGCTACAGCAAGATATTTATTCATGCCATGCCAAGAGTCCTAGATGATTGTGATATCAGAAGCAACTCCATCACTACCCTTACTCTACAGTTAATTTGCATGCAACAAGTTCATTGGTTATATGAGGGAGACTGCTCGGATGGTTAATTACTTGACCCAATTGCCAGAGTTCTACAAAACCACCGACACAACTCAACCAGCACACACCATAACCACAAACACACATAGCCTCTCTTGGCAGCACACTCCTGTCATTCACCACCTGCACAAATCAACACAAATCTCCCAACACAACCCCCCCGACACAAATTAACATAACAACTCATACAATACAACCAGCATACATAGTAATAGCAAACACATATAGCCTTTCACTGCAGCACACGCCTCTCATTCACCACCCACACAAATCAATACAAATTTCCCAGCAAACCACAACCCACTCACAAATCAACACAACCACCCACAGAACAACAAAATAATCCCAGCACACACAATAATTCCAATCATCACTCTGAAGCCTAGAATGTCTATGTCAGCGTGAAGCAATGGAAAGCTACAAGCATGGTTGAGAGCTCTCTTTGTTCAGAATATCGCCAGGTTCAATCATAACTGGGATTCACAGTCTGTTACCATCCAATTTTTAAGTTCTCAGCCAATTATAGCTTTTTTACACACATGACTTTATGAATTACACCTGTGTGATAGCATGGGCTTTCAGCTACTAGTAAAGTAATAAAGTGCTGAAGATCTCATCCCAGTTTCTGCCGTGATGGCTTTTCAACTTATTCCTAAGAAATAATTTTCGTTTACTTACAGGGAAGGTAGGCTTTGTGTGAGAATACATTTTTATTTGGCCTAAATTCTTGTATGGCTTGGAAGCACAAGAGAATATTTGCTGCAGTAGGTCTTGCACTGCATGTATGTTTGGACATCCTTTTAGTTCTATTTGCTATTTTCTAAACACAGTATCTAAACCATCTGTTTTCTTTTTATGCTGTTTTTCCTCAGTGTTTTGGTATTTTGGAAATTTGTCAATGTTTCTTTTAAAAGGTCCAATCCTGCATAAATATAGGTTAATGGGAGTTTTGCCATTGACTTTAACAGGCACAGAATCAGGTCTTTAGGCTTCCTGCTCTAATGTGATTTTAATTGTGTTGCACTTTTGTCCTTCTTTTCTGCTTTCCCTTGCAACATTAAACTTAATTTGTTAATTACCCAACATTTGCAAATTACAAGGCAAATCTGGAACTCATTTTCTTTCTTTTGCTTATTGCTTTGTGTCCTCTCTGTTAAACAGATGTGGTGATAAGCATCTGACTATTTTTTTATAAGATTTAGTAAACTTTATACACCCCTTTATGCACTCTTCAGTCTTGTGTACAGTGGTTACCCTGATAATCCTGTCAGTTTGCCTTAGAAAATTAAATTGTTTACCTTAGTATGGTGCTCATTCAGCAAGGTATTTAAGCATGCACCTAACTTCAGACATGTCAGTAGTAGCCATTGAAGTCAGTGATACTACTCAAGCTGAAAGTTTGGCATGTATTTAATTACCATGCTAAATGGGTGTGGGGGGGACAACTATTTTCAGTATACCTTATTAGAAGCCTATGGAAATTTATGGAATACTGCAAATATTGAGGGAATATCCATTCATCTAATGTAAAATGGGCAAGTTTTAAAAAGTGTATACAATATATTGAAGATGATCATCAAATATAGGAACCAGTCCTACAAGGTACTGAGCATCTCCTGACTGCATTTATCTTGCACTAAAGTTGCTGATAGTGTTAGTCCCATGATTGATTGCAGGGAGAAAATGATTAGAAAAATTATCCAAAATTCTACACTTAAAAAAAAGTCTTTATGAAAGATTACATGTTTTGAAAACCTCCTTGGGTTGTATCCACATTCACTATATTCATGGCCTCTTTGCTGATACTGACAACAAGACTGTAGATTGTGATACAGATACCATACGATGGCAGTCATTACCATACGATGTCAGTCATCAGATGTTAATGACGTTTGACCTGGACATACTAATGAACGAGACAAACAAATAGCCTATTATTGGTGAACAGGCAATGTATCCCTTTACCAGACCCTTATAGTTCTCCCAGTTGTTTTATTTCACTTTTCTTATTCTTGTTTTCTCTGCAGTTTTGTTTTAATTGACTTCTTGCTTAACCATGTTATAATTCATCTCGTAGAGCTTCAGTTTTCAAATGACATTACACTTATAATTTGTGTACAGATTATATCAGTTGTTGTAAATCTGTACTGAACTATCAGATATGTTAGTGTATTTCTGAAAAATATTCTCAATCATCCATTTCAGTAAGGGACCTTTAGCAAACATCACATCACCCCTAGGCAAAATTAAGATTGAAAAGTGGGTCTCAGGATGAAATTTTCAAAAGCACCTAAATCCCATTTTTAAAGTGACTTTCAAAGAGAGATAAGCTTCTCAGTAAAGCTGGGCAGTTTGGTGGCCAATTCATAGAATCATAGAATATCAGGGTTGGAAGGGACCTCAGGAGGTCATCTAGTCCAACCCCCTGCTCAAAGCAGGACCAATTCCCAGCTAAATCATCCCAGACAGGGCTTTGTCAAGCCGGGCCTTAAAAACCTCCAAGGAAGGAGACTCCACTACCTCCCTAGGTAACGCATTCCAGTGTTTCACCACCCTCCTAGTGAAATAGTTTTTCCTAATATCCAACCTGGACCTGCAAAACTGAAAAAATAAAAAAAAATTCTGAACAAATTGAAATTAAAAAATGTAAAGATATGAAAAAGTTAAAAAAAAAAGAATTGTTTTGGGCTGAATTAAATATTCCATTCTAAATGGAACATTTGTTTTGTCTGTGGTTTATTAAGCAGTTTTCATTTTTAAAATTTAGCAAAATTCCAAATCAAATACCATCCCAATATTGGAAGTCAAAATGTTTCATTTTGGAAATGCTGCTTTGACTTTTCTCATTTTCCCCACCCCCTGAAACAATTTGCTGAAATCAATCTGAATTCACAAATAATTTTAGTTGACCCAAATCTGTATATTTCAGTTAAAAAAATATATGCACGGAAAATGTTGCCAGTAGAACTGCTAAGTGCCTAAGTCACTTTAGAAAATAATATGCAGTCTCCTAAGTTACTTAAGCTCTTATGGAACTTTTACTCTAGATCAGGGGTTCCCAAACTTGGTTTGCAGCTTGTTCAGGGTAACCCCCTGGCGGGCCGGGAGACATTTTGTTTACCTGAGAGTCCGCAGGTACGGCCGCTCGCAGTGCCATTCCCAGCCAATGGGAGCTGTGGGAAGCGGTTTCCCGGCCTGCGCTGCTTCCCACAGCTCCCATTGGCCAGGAACAGTGAACCGCGGCCACTGGGAGCTGCGAGTGGCCATACCTGCAGATGCTCAGATAAACAAAGCGCCTTGCGGCCCACCAGGGCCTTACCCTGAACAAGCTGTGAATCAAGTTTGGGAACCCCTGCTCTAGATCCTAGTGGTCCTAATCATATAATCATCAAAATGTAGGGCTGGAAGGGATCTCGAGAGGTCCATCAAGTCCAGCTCCCTAGGCTGAGGAAGGACCAAGTAAAGCTAGACCAGCCTGACAAGTGTTTTTCCAACCTGTTTTTAAAAACCTTCAGTGATGGGGATTTCGTAGCCTCCCTTGGAAGCCTATTCCAGAGCTTAACTACTCTTGTAGTTAGAAAGTTTTTTTTCCCAATATCTAACCTAAATCTCCCTTGCTGCAGCTTATTCCCATGACACGTTGTCCTACCTTCAGTGGACATGGAGAACAATTGATCACTATCCTCTTTATAACAGCCCTTAACATATTTGAATACTGTTATAAGCCTTTTCTCAAAACTAAACATGCCCAGTTTTTTTAACCCCATAAGTCAGGTTTTCTAGATCTTTTTTTAATTGTATTTTTGTGGCTCACCTCTGGACTCCCTCCAATTTGTCCACATCTTTCCTTAAATGTGGCACCCAAAATTGGACACAGTACTCCAGCTAAGGCCTCACCAATACTGAATACAGTGGGACAATTATCTCCCTTGTCTTACATACAACAGTCCTGATAATATACCTGAGAATGATATTAGCCTTTTTTGCAGCTGCATTTCATTATTAGCTCATATTTATTTTGTGATTAGAATGATCAGATGTCCCAATATTATCGGGATTGTCCTGATATTAGGGGCTTTGTCTTATAAAGGCAACTAATACCTTCTTCCCCTCCCACCATCTTGATTTTTCACACTTGCTATCTGGTCACCCTATTTGTGATCCACTATAAGCTCCAAATCCTTTACAGCAATACTACCACTAAGCCATTTATTCCCCATTTTGGAGAGGTGCGTTTGATTTGTCCTTCCTAGGTGAAGTACTTTGCACTTATCTCTATTGAATTTCATCTTGTTGAATTCAGACCAATTCTCTAATTTGTCAAGGTTGTTTTTGAATTCTAGTCCTATCTTTCAAAGTGCCTGAAACATTTCCAGTTTGTTCTCATCTGCAAATTTTATAAGCCACTCTCCACTTCATTATCCTAGTAATTAATGAAAATATTGAATAGTATTGGATTGACCCCCTCAAGGCCTCCACTTGATACACCCTCCCAGTTTGACAGTGAAGCATTAATCAATACTCTGAGTATGGTCTTTCAATCAGTTGTGCACCCACCTTATAGTGATTTAATCTAGACTGCATTTACCTAGTTTGCTTATGTGGAGCTGTGCCATAAGCCTTACTAAAATCACGATATTCCATTCTACTGCTTCCCCCAATCCATTAAGCCAGTATAATAATATAATGGCTCAGGATGTGTTTCTTCAGTGCATCATCCCTTCATTCAAATCCCTTCAAATCTTAGTAGTCTTAAAGTTTACATTATGGAATTTTAAGATTAAGTAACTACAGAGTTGCAACACACTGTGCACCTTCAGTCTTTAACGATGGCTTCCTTTAATTACCAGTAGGAGAGAGAGTTGTATTATTATTCCTTCCTGCAAATTACTAATATTCACTAACTCACTAAAAGGCTAGCTGAGATGGTCAAAGTCTGAAAAATTATCCAATTTCCATATGCACAACTCTACCTGTGATAAAAGGACTTGCAGAAAGATGCACACACAAACGTTGCTGGATTGAGACTGGCTAACTACTTATTCCTGTACTCTCTTTCAAAATACACATTGATTCTCTTTACCCTGCCCCAAGTCTTCTCACATGCAAAATAAACTCTACATTCCAAACTCTTGATTTCCCAGCTTCTCTCTTCCCTAGCTCTGCCTGGATCCTCTTGGAATCTTTATTGAAAATTCATCACCACCCTTTGAATTAAACCATGTCTTGGTAAATGCCTATTATATCATCCTTTTCAGCTCCCTTCTTTGCAGATTTCATTTGTATTCTGAACAGGCACCAACCAACTCCTGAATTTGCCATTAAAATAAAGATTAAGTGCTGATTTGGCATGCTTATCATATGTTGGCTAGCGTTATGCTAGGGGAACCAGCTGGGCACTGGAATGAAACTCTCTTAATGGCTGTTCCCTAGGCCTTTCTTTAAAAAAATCTAGTACAGCTGTTTACAGCACAGTTTTGAAAAACTGATTGTCCCTGCTGCTGGAATCACCTGCCCCGCACCTCTCTTGAAACTACTGGACTGTAGCTTATTTTGGCATAAAGTTACTAAAGACCTAGAGCAATTTAAAAGTTGCCACCATTAGCACACTAAATACTCACTAAAAACCTCATTGTTATAAGACTGCCATTAGCCTGGTTCGGATTCACATTCAGTCCTTTTTATAAAAATCCTCTATCTAATTGGCAATACCCTTGGCTTAAAAAAACCCAGCTTTATTAGGGGAGGGCACCCTCACTTCTTTCCTAGAGGAAGTTTTCCAACAGTTAAAGCTGTCTTTTTTGAGTGCCTCTGAGCTATAACATGTAAAAGTCAGTCCCACTAAGTTATAATTATAAGTGTAGGGTAATTCTAATGATGTCTTACAACTGATGAAATCTGCTTCAACTCTGTCTACCACTTGATTACCATGGAAACCATTGCTGGACAACAGAGTAATTCTGATCAAAAGGAATTATTATTAATCTTCCCTGTCTATAGTGGATGGGGATTTGGCCAGCTTTTGTAAATTTTCTGGTAGAGGCTGAAAGGGGCAGGAAGGGTAAATATTAATTCTTAATGTGCTGGAGAGCAAGAATGGTTTATTCTCGGTGGGATACAACTGGCTTTCACAAAATCAGATATTAGCAGATTGCAGGATCAGGCTTGCACCACCCAGGGATTAGAGATAAACAAAGGTGGTTTGGTCCATGGAAAAATGCAACAAGAAAAGCTGACATAACAAAATTATCTATTTCAAGGACAGTCAAATTTCAGTTGAAGCTTTAATGCTGCAAGGAGAAGGGGGGGGGGGAATGTAATAAACGGACTTGTTTTCAAGGAGACAAATGATGACATCACAATGTGGTTACTTTGTGTTCAAGTGTCTAGGAAATTTACTTAGTGGGACCCTTTTGCTCTGTTGATATACAGGGACAATAATCTAGTCCATAATGAAATTTGAAATCTAAACAGTTTGCAGAAATTTGACTTGAAGAAGGTTGCAGAAACCTGAAGCATACTGATCCTACAAAACACAGACAAACACACAGAAACATATTCTACTTATTAAAGAGATCTGAGCTCTGTAGAACAGGCCAAAGTTTTCCAGGAATCCACCTTTCCTTTATTACCATCAAAACAAGCTGACAATAATATTTAGAGTTTCTGAGACTTCCTAGTTTCTCACCAGTTTGTGTGCTCCATAATCTAAATTAGATGCCTATATTTGTTATTGTTTCATTCATATTGTAGTAGCTGCCAAAAGCCCCAATCTGGATCAGGGTCCTAATATAAACACAAAGAAAGGCATAATCCCTGCCCCCAAAGAGTTTATAATCCAAAAATGATAAAAACACACAGAAGGTGAAAGGAAAAGAATATATATGCCAAGTGATCGGGGAAACAATTGGCACAAGCCCTGTTTTGTTTCCCTTTATTTTTTTAAGTATGTATTTATGTATAACAGAAAATAAATTTTAGATTTTTTTTTTAAATTTTTTGTGTGCAGGTGGAGGTGGCACCCAGGATAAACAGGGGGAAGGGAGAAAAAAGGATTGTTGGAGGTGTGGAAAAGGAAACATTGGGGGAGGGATGTAAAGAGAAGGGGAGGGGAATAGTGAAAAATACAATGGACATGGAACCTCATTGGTTTTAACAGGGGGCTGCTGGTGGGACATTCTTTGTCAGAGACCTTTGATTTGGAACTCATCCCATTATTGGTTCTAAACCTGTTGATCTTCAGGACTTGGTGCAAAGCCTTTTGGAACAAGGGGAAATGGTTGAGGATTGGTCTCATGGGGGGTTGTTATACCTTCTAAGATTATTTTTGTTTGGCTTACTTTTGACTATGTGAATAAAGCCATGCTGCTAGATTTGATATAAATACAAAAATGAAGACAAAAACCTCTTGTTCTAGTTTAATTATTTGCATAGCATCAATAAGCACTAATATGTTAGAAGCTCAAGGCATGGAGAAACTCTGAAACTCATTGTAGAATTTTCTCCCCATTGGGAAAAAAAGTTCTTCTTTGTTGGTAGTTCACACCCTGGGTGGCCAATTAAGAAGCATCATTGGTGCCAATTGAAGAATTGGATGTTTATTGCTTTGGGCACAATGAAGAGAGAGAGGGTGTAGAACATAGTGAAAGTTTGATTTAGGCTAGAGTTCAGCATCTGTGACTGGTTTGGCACGGTGTCCATGTGTGAGGATAAGGCAAGGAAAAGTCAACCTAGTGAAAATCTTCTAATATTGTTTCTTGGCAGTCACGATGACCTCAAATGTCAGTAAATGCATTCATCTTTTCATATATGTATAGTCAGCATCAATGGCTTGGCTTCTGTCTTACTCAGAGGGACAAGCTCGGACCTTGGCATGTCTCCACCCCCATATTTCTTGGCTCATGTATCTGTACTAACCGAAGAGAGAGAAAATCTCTTTATTAAATGGCAAAGGCAAGCCAACAACAGACTTTATTATGGGAATCTACAGCAGTAAAAAAAAAAAGTTTTACAGTTTTCGTGACTTTTAATTCATAAATTGTATCTTTCAAAATATTAGGAGATTCTGTTGTATTTAATAGATATGGGGATTTGAAAGTATGAGCAGACTACTAAATAAGAATCCAAAAGTTCTGTGGTGAAATATTGGAAGCTTTGCTATTAACTTCAGTGGGGTCAGAATTTTGACCCCAGCATTTTGTATTGTCCTCACAACCATACATACATATATGAATAGATTCAGCATTCTGTGCAAACATACATCCACTCACCTAAATATACTGTAATTAAATGAAGTAAATATTTAAATACTTGTTTCTGATCCTTTTGGTGCAGATAATCAGTGTTCTTACTATTGGCTTTGAAATATTTGAATTGGGGTTTCCCTTAGAAGCTTAGCTATGCCATTCCTTCTGTCTACCACAGACATTACTAGAGGCAAACACAAATTAGCCCCCCCTACACTAGACGTTCAGTTTGGCTGCTTCTGAACATGTGGTTTTCTATGTACGGATTGCTCTACTGAGACTAAACAAAGTACTGGCTGTTAAGAATTTCCACTGGTATATTCTTTTACTGCTATTTTCCCATAAGGATTAAAATGTATTAAAATATAGTTCTAAATGGAAAAGAGAAAAAAAAAGAATTTATTATTAATTGTGGATAGTAAAATACCTTACATTGACGTGTCCCACTATTAATCAGGTTTTAGTCTGAAAATCTATAGCATCTTTGAGTGTCCCTTGTGGTAGGAGTATTTTTTTACTGAGAAAAGTATGTTAGGATTTAATCTGTGTAATTAGCATGGCACAGAAACTTTATTTCTCTCATTAGGAAAACAAATTTACAAAATTAACTAAACTATACATTTTCATGTTTTGTAATTTTCCTAACCATTAGCCAGACATTATTATAAATACTCATAAGATGAAACCCCGTTAGGACCAAATCCTATTCATCTGGCTCACGAGTAGCTCCATTTGGCCTGATTCTGATTTCACTCATGCTGTCTTTACATTAGTGAAATAACTCCACTGATTTTACAGTCTGGACAATTGAATTTAAAGGAATTAACTATTCTTCTTCCAAAACTAAAGTCAGTGGAACTACTTGTGGTCCTGATTCTGGAAAGGAATTTAATATATGCTTAACTTTAAGTGTTTTCCTGAATAGAGATGGTTTCTTGAATCAGGGTCTCTGTGAGTAAGGAGAGCAAGGTTTAGCCTTCTATTCATTTAAACTTTAGAACTGGCAGCGAATGCTAGACTTTGGTTTCAATGTTAAATATGATCATATTATAAAGATACTACTTGAACCACAGTAGATTTATACTCTTTTCTGCAGTGCCAGAATAAACCATCAAGATTAATGCTGTGTGTGTGTGTGTGTATTTGGGGGAGAGGGGAGAGGTGTATAAGTATGTATTCTTAGAAATAGAGCTTATACTATTATTCAAGATGAATGTTCCAAACCAAGAATATTTTATACTTCCCCAGTTTTCCATACTTATTTTCCATAAAATAACATTTATATCGGAAGGATTAAACTTTCATCTCTACCATTTATGTGTGTGTGCATGTGCGCATGCGTGCACATGGTCTACTTTCTGTAGCTGTCAAAATTGGTGAAATTTTAATGTTAGAGTATGGAGGAATTAGAATGACACAGAGAGAGGTTTTTTTTTTTTTTTTTTAAAAAGTCTGCAGATGTTGTATTTATAGGATGCAACAGCAGACTGGCAATCAGGAAGCAATATAATTGAGTAGGAAACCCATTTCCAGGTGCATTTCCCATTTAAGGCATACTGTTAAAAAAAAAAAAGAACAAAAGAAGACATTTAAAGTCAATATTAACAGAGCCAGTCTAATTTGAGAAAGGACAGATGTTATAAACTTACTTACGTTGCAGATACTGAGGACTGCTTGTAGTGCATGTCACATGAGTGTTGTGTATTTCTGCAAAGTTCTGTTTTATTCAATACACAAATATTAGTTTTACCGAGAGAGAACCATAGATGGTTTCTCAACTATAAAGATTTATTGGTCCTATGCTAAATAACATAGGGAGGAAAATTGTATTAGGGAAGTTCTATTATACAAAGACTAGAAAAAAGAAATGATACTAATTTAGAACACATAACCTTTAATAATAGGACACTGTCCAAATATCCAAGCCTGAAGTTTGACCTACTGTGCTGTTCTTCCACATTTATTTAAAATGTATTAGAAAAAATTGTTAGGGCTAAAGTGGGGCATTGACACCAGAACTAAGTGGGGCAGTGCATAGTGTGCTGTTCAGGAGCAGACCAAAGACCAGATTGTGATGTGGAAAATTACAGTCTTATCCTTGGTTCTTCCCCTTGTTTCAGGGGGAAGTAAGCTGTGCTAGTCCTAAACTTGCTGCAGATTACTTCTCCTTATGTGCTACCAGGGCTGCACTAGCCACCACAAAGGATGGTTGGGGTAAAAGCTCTTGTCATCCATGCACTCACCCCCATCTGCCTGGAAGCAGGAGGTAGCAGCTCCATGAGGGATAGTCCATGATGGGGCCTACGGGTGCATTTTACTCCATTTATTGCTGTAAGTAACTATGTCCTGCAGGTGACATTCTTATATTTTCCACTCCATCACTTATTTAAAAACTCACCACCATATCTTTATTTTTGGTGGTATAGGTCTTCAGATCTGGCCAAGCTTCATCTGGTGCAGGACTTTGCAGAGGGAGGAAGATGGTGAAAGTGGTTTAGTAAAATAGGAATTGACATGCTACATCAGAACTGGGGCCATTTAGTCTAATAGCCTTTCACTTACTCTGGCCACAACTCGCTGCTTCAGAGATTAATGTAAGAAACCCTGCAGTGTAGGCAGTTATGGGATAATCTGTCCCCATGGCAATTTCCTCCTAACTTCCCAATAGTTAGAGGTTACTTTATGCCTTGAAATATGAGGATTTACATTCTTTCAAAAATTATTTTTAATTCTGTATATTCTTTATATCTGTGTATATGATTCCTCTCTAAAGCCATTTTTGTTCCAAATTCCTGTGGACAGGCCCTATCCCAGCTCCAACATGCCCCTATGCCAAAGGGACTAAGTGGGTAGTGTAATGCTGGGTTCTGTGTGAGCCAAGGATTCACTTTTCCTGGGGAATAACCTTCTGGAAGTGATAGGAAAAAAAGATGAGGATCCAGTGGTTGTAATTCAGTCATTGTATCCTAGAATATTGAGTTAATCCAGTAGCTGTACTGTGGAGAGAGGATAATTGGAGTGACCATGACTGTACTGTTAAATAGAACATGTTCATCTATCTGTTCCACGTATGACATGAGGGAAATATTACCATGAGGGAAAACACTTTGGTGTGGCAAAACATAAGCATGTATATTTAAAGAGTTGCTTACACAGTGACACTTTTGTGTCATATCTTCGGCCTTCCTTTTGTCTTAATGAATTTCATTTTGACTAATATGATATGAAAGGTACTTGGCTGTATATGATCTGAGAGCTTTATCATGTTAGTGAAAATGAAATAAGCTAATCTCATGAAAGTTGCTAATAAGTCTTAAAGTATTATCAACGTTTTAGCATATTATTGACTCATATGATAGTATGGAAAGGGGAGTTGGCTAATGTGATAAGAAAGCAATTAATGTAATACATAAGAAAGTAATATGATACGACCTTTGTACTGAATTACTAGCTTTGATAAAACTACTAACAGTCTCATTCAGTAGCTTGTCCAATGTATCTATGATAGCTCATTGAGGTCCACCATGGAAGCAATTAGACATACATCACTTCTGTTCTTCCTAATCCAAATGTCTCAAATAGAACTGGGTGGGAAATGCTTTTTTCCTTCTTGTGAACATTTTTGTGACTTCAGAATTTTTTTCTGCCCTCATTGAGGCAAACCTGAGACCTTTTAAATTTTCTCATGAAAAAAAGAGAAACATATCCTAGAATAGCCAATAGCCCAAGTTAAGCAAAGCAGGTATTTGAATTTGGACCTCCCTCATCCCAGTTGAATGTCCAAAGCACTTGGCTGTTGGCTAATATGGGGTTGTTGACATGCATCTGCTCGCTGTCTCTCTTGGTGTGACAAGAATTTACATCAAGGCACTAAGAAACCCTCCCTGACAAATTGCCATTGAAACAAGTATGCTGCTGGAGTCCCATGCGTTGCTCCTGCCTCCAGCCCTTGACTCACCTCAGCGGCAGGGGTGAAAGTAAGTCCAGTGACTTACCGGTACGCTGGGGCCAGCTCTGGCCCCCGGAAGGGGCAGGGCCTAGGGTTGAAGAGGCGTGGCTGAGGGAGTCAGAGCCAGCCCCAGCCCACCTTGTAAGGTAAGTGCCCCTCCCCACTGGGGTAGCAGCAGCAGCCCGGGGCTCCGGGGGCTATTTAAAGGGCCTGGGTCTCCTCGGCTTCTACTGCCCCAGCCCTGTAAATAATCGCGGGAGCCCTGGAGAAGAGGCAGGGCTCCAGCGGCTATTTAAAGGACCGGGGCAGCAGAGGCAGCTGGAGCCTCAGGCCCTTTAAATAGCCCCTGGAGCCCCCCTCCCGCCCCCGCTACCCCTGGGCTCTGGGGGCTATTTAATAGGCCCGGGACTCCCCTGCTTCTACCACCCCGGCCCTGTAAATAGCCACTGGAGCCCCGGAGTAGTGGCGGTGGGGCTCTGGCGGCTATTTAAAGGGCCAGGACGGTAGAAGCAGTGGGAGCCCCGGACTTTTTAAATAGCCCCCAGAGCCCCGCAGCCCTACCCCAGGGCTCCAGCAGTGGGACTCTGGTGGCAATGTAAAGGGCTTGGGGCTACAGCCCCTGCTAGGAGTCCCAGGCCCTTTAAATTGCCCCCTGGGGAAGCCGGGCCGCCCCGGTATGGCAAACCGGCTCTTGCCAGTATGCCGTACCAGGGCGTACCGGCTTACTTTCACCTCTGCTCAGCGGGCATCTGCAAAGCAGGCAGTAGTGCTGGAACTCCAGCAGCAGGGAAGGAGAAGCAGCAGGTTGCAGCTATAGGGGGAGGAGGGGCTCATCTGGCAGCCAGCCACCCTGCTGCTTCCTCCCTGTCTGGGCTGCAGGGACTCAGAGAGAGTCGCTGCCAGGGGAGCTCCAGCGGGGCGCCCCGCCAGAGGCGTCCCAAGAAATGGGGGGTGGTTACGCAAACCTTTCATTTGTGTGTGTTTAATGTGCCCCTCCAAAAGTATTCAAATTTAAATTCCTGTGCATGTTCCTGGACATATGGAACTCAAGAGGTTCAAATAGTGTAAGTATTGATAGTATGGATACGGTTTGAATAAGCAGATGAACCTGAATGCTTAATTGAACCTGACTTCCCACCATTAGAGATTAGCGTATCACTAGTTAATATTTATATTTCTTTATGCTATACTATTTATCAATCACTGAATATTTTAGGCATTCATTGAAAAAATGAAAAGAAAAGTTTTAACTGAATTAGGTGCTTACTGAAGTTGCTGGATTGATAGCCCTTGAGGCTGAAATCTGTTAATGCAATGACATATAGCAATGTCCTACCACTCATTTACTTGAAACATTTATCTGAATGACACTAGGAAGGAGGTAGAGCCAAGTGAGGTAGAACGCTGGCCAAGTCCATCCCCAGTTTAGCTCCAGAGATGAATTTGACTCATTTTATTTTAACTATTTTCAAAGAAAAGCACATTTTTATTGTATGTCAAAAACATTTTTTTTTATTTGTTTAAAGTTCAGAGCAACAAGAAGGCTTAGGAAACATGGGTAAACTCTCAAATGAAGAGAGATTGAAAAGATTGTTTCCCTTAGAAAGAAGGTAAATTGGGAACTTCAGAGCTCCCTTCTTATACATGAATGACAGGAGGAGGTTTTTAATTACCACTTTTTGAAACTGGTTGCCGAAATCAAATTGTTAAATACTCATTTGCTTTCTTGAAGCGTGGAATTAAAACCTCAGCCAACCCACCAAGTGAGATGAAGCTTCCCTTTTGGCAGTAGATTCTGAACTTGATGAGCCTTAAGATAAAGACATTGTTTTGTATATATTAATTCTATTTTTAATTACATTACCTTAAATATTTTCTTTGAATTGTTCTTTTGTGATCCTCATTTTCAGTTCACTAGTTTTTTTTCTAAACATCATTGAGCTTGTAATTGTCTGAGGCGGAAATGAAAAAAAAGCAAAGTTGTTGAGGCTCCCTGAAACACCAAGGAATCCAATAGAGGCTTAATGGATTTCTATACCCCATTTCTAAAAGGCTGTTTCTAGTTCTAATTCCTTCTCTGGCAAAGTAAATTTCAGTGATGCGTAAATTCAGGGATGTAAAGGTTATGAATGTAGCACTTTGCTTTCTTGTTTATTCCTCCAGGGTCATGAAAGCTCATCCGAAGTTACTAGTGTCTTTTTAATCTTTTTGACAAAAACTGTGGGATACAGGATACAGCAAGAATGAGCTGCTCTGTCTATCCGTGACAAAGGCATTCAGTATCACTATATATTACTTTTTAAAATTCTGATAGATATTGTACTGCAGGTGGAGGTTCTTGGATAATCAGAATGTATGGTTCCTTTCATACTGAATATGAGTAAGGGGTGAAACTAATCTAAATTGACTTCTTCCTCTGGGTCTTCCAGCCCATCTTGTCTTTCCATGCATGTCTTCTACATTATATGCTTTCCTGGACAGAGACTCTCATGGTATCTGTCTTGTATAGCACCTGGCAGACAGTGCTTAATAACTACTTTTATTATTCCACAAAATGGCTGTTACCTCTGAATAAAGAAGCTGATATTTTCACAGAATACTACCAATGCATTTAGCTCTTTCCCTTCCTGGGTCAATGTCACATCATCATCTTAACTTCTACATACAGTAGTTATTGAAACTGATTTATAAAAAGTTTTCCTGTTTCTGTCCCCTCATATTAAAATGTTGCATTCTTTCTTAATTAATACATTTTCCTCTCTCCCTCTTCCTAGCTCACCACAATCAATATTTAAATCCCCAGTTACCCCTTTTACTTCATAGGAATACAGTTTCCTTCCAGTCCTTCAGTACCCTGCTTTCTTTTTCATGGTCAATTAATATAAAGTTTAAAACAACTAAATTGTCATGTAATAAACCTAGCTTTTGATTCACATTTCCTGCCTTTTGCTCCTGGAATAACTGGGGCAGAGATTGCTGTGGGGGAAATGCACTCGGTCTAAAGGACTAATCTGATGGCCTCTGAAGTCAATTGAAGAATGGGATTCTTTTCATCAACTTCAGCAGGCTTTGGATAAACCCCTAAATGTAGAGCAGGCATCCTGTTTTTTCAGTAAAATCTCTGGCTAATTTAAAAATCGCTGCTGACCAGTCAAATTGTTTTTGGCCAGAAAGATGGTGGTTGTGACTAGAGGATTCAGGATTGTGTGTGGTGGAGTTGGGTTAAAAAAGAGATAGGAAACCCCTCTTCTGGGGGAAAACAATGAATTTTATGCACCTCTCATCCATTGTTCCCAGGTTACCACTAAGGAGTGTGTAGCAATCAACTGAAACACTTAGCACAGTAGCAGTCTTAATCACATGTGTCTGATCTAAGCCAATCAGTGTGGCAGCTGCCAGCTGAACTCATCATCCAGATTCCTAAGGGGGAAAAAAGCTCATGTTGAGTAACATTTGACTGATCGTATTTAATATCTTTACAAACTCATGACAATATCAGTGGGGATAGGTAGGAACTGCCAAAATCCATAAGACCAGTGATCCATCTTGTCCACTATCCTGCCTCTGGTAGTGCCTAATACCTTGAAATTTATAAGAAGGTGCAAAATAAAAACATAGAGAACAATTACATAGTGACCCGCCCACCAAGACAAATTTCTTCCTAACCCCAGGCTTATTTTTACATGAGTGTGTATACATATAAAGAGTGTGAGTGTGTGTGTGTGTGTGTTTGTGTAATGTATACACCTACATTAGGAAAGAGAAAGTCTGTATCCTAACTCATGATTAAACAAATCATCTTATTTTCTATCTTAGGTATTTATATGCCCCTTATCACCCTTGTATCTACCTAGGTTTTTTGCCGCCCCAAGCAAAAAAAAATTTGGCTGCCCCCCGACCCAGCCCTGGGCTCCTCGCCGCACCCCCCATGCTGCCCGAGCCCTGGGCTCTCCCCCCCCCACCCACACCCCCTGCCGCCCCAGCTCTGGGCTCCCTCATTCCTCCTCACCATTGCCCCCCACACACACTGCTCCTGCCGCCCCAGCCCTGGGCTCTCTCCCCTCCCCACCTGCACCCTCCTTCCACTGCAGCCCTGGGTCACTGGTAACTCGCTCCCATGGCAGGTCATTCAGCAGGAATTTTAGGTGTGCACAGATCAGACAGGATTGGTTCCCATATGGTTACAGAACTGTAGTAAAGTGGAACAATCTTCAGCTTGTGTGATTGGAGGATATCTGGATGCATATTATAAGACTGTCTTACATAAATGAGGAAAAGTTGAGGTGCCTTTATTATTCTTTTGTTCCACTCTTTCTTTCTATGGGGAATTTGCCAATGCAATATCACCGTTTTCCTTTTAAACAAACAAACAAAAAAAGGCAATGGCTGTTGAAAATAGCAATTCCAGTCCTAATAACCACTGGGAAACATTTCTTGTTCAATTTTATCCTACTTTTCCTACAGCAAGTTACAGTGGATCAGTATATTTGATTTGGGAGAAATGAAGTAACAGCTGCCCAAACTGAGCTTGAGCACTCCTGAATTTTGAGGTGTTCAAATCTAGAAGGCAGGTGCGGGAGGAGGTGGGGGGCTGTGACTCCGCAGGGGAGCACGGCAGCATGTATGCAGCAGCATGTCTGGCACTGCGCGAAGCCAGACACACTGGTCTGAGTGGCACGGTAAGGGGGCTGGGAGGTTGGAGAAGGGGTAGGGAGTTCTGGGGGGAGCAGTCAAGGGACAGAGGGCAGGGAGAAGGGGAGGTTAGATGGGTTGGGGGTTAGATGGGTCAGGGATTTGCGGGGGGGGCAGTCAGGGGACAGGCAGCAGTTGGATAGGGATGGGAGTTCCAGGGGTTGGTCAGGGGACAGGTAGGGGGTGAGGTCCTAGGGGACAATCAGGGGACAAGGACCACGGGGCTTAGTTAGGGGGTGGGGTTCCGGGGGGCAGTTAGGGACAGGGGTCCCGGGAAGAGGTGATCAGGGCACAGGGAGCAGGCGGGTTGGATGGGTTGGGGTTTCTGTGGGGGGCAGTCGGAGGGAGTGGATGGTGGCAGGGTGGGGCTACCCTCCCTCCCTGTGGAGTGTCCTATTTTTTTAATGTTAAAATATGGTATCCCTACTCACAGCGCAGCTCTCCATTCACAGCAGGCTGCAGCATGAGGTCTCAGCTACCTCCTTCCCTCCCCCTTTTTCCTGTTGGTAGTGGCCAAGGGAATGCTGGGAAATGTAGTTCTTTCCCTGCTCCAGGGCTGGCTCTATAGGAAGGGAGCTAACCAAGGAACTACAGCTCCCAGGGCCCCTTGATGGTTCTCGGCTCCCATGCTGGATCCCTGCCGCCCCTACAAATGGGCTGCCCCAAGCATGTGCTTGCTTTGCTGGTGCCTAGAGCTGCCCCTGGTATCTGAGTACATCACAGTTTTTTAATTTATTTATCCTCACAACAGCAGTCTAAGGTAGGGAATTGCTATTATCCCCATTTACAGAAAGGAAACTGAGGCACAGAGGTACTAAGTTTCTTGATCAAAAGGAAGGTCACACAGTATGTATCTAGCAGAGCAGGTTATTGAGTCCAGGCCACGAAAATCTTAGGCTATTTCCCTAACAACTAGACCATCCTTCTACTTTTGAGTGCACTGGTTGTATTCTGATTTCAACAGAATTAGTCCTGATTTACATCAGTGTGAGAGCACAATCACATGCTATTAGTTCAGCCATTGCTCAATAGTTGTAATAGCAGTGATACCCTCTTCTCCTCAGCTCCAACCAGATTTCTATAATGAAATAAAACACTTGGTTTTCCTCTACTAATTTATCCACTTGGGAACCACACAGCTACTCTGGAAAAGTGAGTGTCCATTTTATTCTTTCTTAATTACATGTAATTGTTATGCAAACTTATGAAAAACAAGATAAATTGACCTATTGCTGTATAATTAAATACAAATTCAAAAAACCATAAAATTGCCCATATATTAATAAATTAAACTTGTAGTTAATGCTTATATTTAAATTGGCATTTAAAATGATTGCGATTTCAGGTTAATCTGTGTTAATTTAGTTGATAAAATTGCAAATTTTTATTTAATAAATGTGCTAATAAAAATATACGGTGGCTTATTTTTATTTTTGTATGACAGTTATCTTCCAAAGCATTCCTTTCAGTGTATATTGAGTGTAAATAATCAATACACTGTTGCGTATTTAGTCTAAAATTGTTATAAAAGGAGAGTTAGTAAATACTAGTGTTAAGATTATATAAGCATTTCCATTCTAACCCCCTGATTTCTATTATGTACTAATCTCTGAAACTGTCACTTTTGGGCCAGAAAAGTTCTACACTTGGTCTGTGTCTGAAGGCGTTTTTGCTTTGTTTTGTTTATCTCTGCAGAATTTGAGCTCAGCTGTTTTGGAATTTAAGGAGTTTTGAAAAAGTATGCTTTCCCCACTATAAAATAAGATCTGTGAACCTGTTGTTTAAATTAAAATTGAAACAGCACTGATGACGGGGGTAGGCATTTTAATTTTAGCAGAGAAACAGAAATGCCTTTGCATGTTGTGGTTTAAATCGCTTTTGATTTAACTGAATGAGCATTTAAAAGTATGCTTCACACGTTTGTTAGAATTGGTATATATGGTTTTTTTTAATCACAGCAAAACTAGGCTGTGGTGCACATGCAAGCATGGCTAACTTATCTCCATAGTTAAAAATGAAGTAAACATGCAGAGAACAAGGGCAGTCTCTGAAGAAACTCTTTCTTTATTAATTGTGTATTTTGTACTGTGCACAGTGAATGGGACAAGGACCACCTACATTTCTGGCAGTGGACATATTCAATGCTGTCTAAGCCCTGATGCTGTACAACTCATACCTAAGCCTTGCCCGGATTCAGAAACTAGGCATTCCCCTGCCTATCTTGTCTGCATGCCTCTACCTCTTCTTAGACAATAGCTCAGTAGTTGGACCAGTCCCTTCTTCAGAAGCAGGCCATTTGTCTCATTTTAAGATGTACAGTCTAAATTGTGTGCCCTATCCAAAGAGGCATGGTTTGGTCCATTATTGGATGGGGGGGCGGAATGAAATTGTGAAGAGCGCACTGCCGCATCTTCACCGGGGAAGGGTGATGTGCTCTTGAAAATGGCGTCCCTATGCAGCATGACCTCACATGCACATTGCATATGAGATCATGCCAGCGGTGGTGGGCCTCCACCTTCCTAGATGTATTAGAATGTCTGGTATTTGGAGATGCATGTGTGGCCAGCCTACTTCTTCAAATCCCCACTCTGCCTGATTTTGAGCAGAGACTTAAACCCAGGTCTCCCACCACGGAGGTGAGTACCCCAACCAACGAGCTCTGCATTGCACTACCTAAGTCCCCCTTGTAAATCTAACCCTAAGAAATCAAGGTGTTTAGAACCCCTATGAAAATAAAATTAGTCTAAGTAGAAAGGAATAGAAAGCAAATATTACAATATGCTACACTCTGATGCCAAAGCTTTAAAAAAATTGTATATTGTATTGTATTATTCAGATCATAGTATTTGATCATGTAATTAAAGACTATTACAGAATATGCACAAACAGGTGGGGTTAAGACTGTGAGTGCAACCTTAAATTTGTCATTTCCTCATTTTTGAGTGTTTAACATGCAATCCTAACATTCTGTTGATATTTTTTTGATGGCATAATTATACAGCTTGGTTTCTGTTTTGCATTAAAGCAGATGGATTGTGTGCTGCTCCTTTATAGTGAAATGTCAATAGTCCCATTTTATATCTCAACTTCAGGGCATATACTCCACTTATAAATGTTTTTCGTGACCTCCTGTTGAGCATTAAGGTGTCAACTAAAGCACTAATTTGTATTTATAAAAGTTGGAATACATTAGTTCTGTGAGTTGGATGCAAAAATGTTTTTAAATAGTGTGTTTTTTTGCTAAAATGTTGTTGTTTTTTAAAGGAAAGAGATGTGGCTCACAATAAATTGCTAATATCTTATTTGCAGGCATGCTTTTTATATACATCCAATGTACAGTGACATCCAGTTATGATGTATTTATATCAACCTACATTTTGTTGCATTTCTAAAATGTGCTTAACAGTGATAGATCATAATGAATACCTCATCTGATATACTGAGCAATAGCCATATGGCTGTAACTAAGTACCTGGACTGCATGTAATATGCCTGATTTTGAGGGCATAAGTGAGATTTAAGGAATGCACATGCACTTCATTCTAAAAGGAGTCTCTAAATGGAGGTGAATTTTACCCTTTGGTTTTGGGAGATCTGGCAAGGATCACTACAGCAAGAGCCTCAGAAACAAAAGTGTTGGGTGGGGGATATGAGGAAGATATAGATGACACCACTGTGTGTTGGGTAGGGTTACCATATTTCCACAAACAAAAAAGAGGACACTGGGGGGGGGGAAGCCCCGCCCCATCCACTCCCTCCCACTTCCCACCCCCTGACTGCTCCCCTCAGAACCCCAACCCCCCTGCTTCTTGTCCCCTGACTGCCCCCTGCTGAGAACCCCCTACCCTAACTGCCCCCCCCAGGACCCTACCTGTCCCCTGACTGCCCTGACCCTTATCCACTCGCATGGGTGGCACGGTTGTAGAAATTTTGGTGGTGCCCAGAACCCCCCACCCCACCTGCCTAAGGCTCTGGGAGGGGGGGTTGGAGGTCTGGGGTGCAGGTCCCGGGCTGGGGATTAGGGTGCAGGAGGGGTGCAGGTTCTGGGATAGAGTTTGGGTGCTGGGTGCAGGCTCCAGGCTGGGGCAGGGGGTGGGTGTGCAGGAGGGGGTGAGGGGTACAGGCTCTGGGATGGAGTTTGGGGATGAGAGGCGGTGCAAAGGGAGGGGGTGCAGGCTTTGGGAGGAAGTTTGAGGGCAGGAGAGGGTGTGTGGGAAGGGGGAGGGGGATTGGGAGGGAGTTCGGGGATAGGAGGGGATGCAGGGGTGAGGGCTGTGGGTCTGGGGATGAGGGGTTCATGATGCAGGAGGGGGCTCAGGGATAGAGCAGAGGATTAGGGTGTGTGGGGATGAGGGCTGGGGTTTGGGGTGTTGGAGAGGCTCAGGGCTAGGGTGGAAGGGCAGGGTAAGGGCAGCCTGTCTTCCCATTAGTGGATGGGGGCACTAGGACCCGGGGGCAGCAGACAGCAGTTGCTGCTGGCTTTGGCAGTACACGCAGACAAGGGAGAGGCAGACAGGGAGGGGGGACCCACGGAGGGGGGGATGCGCAGGGGGTGGATGGCAGGTGGAGGCTGGGGACCCATCCAACACTCCCCCGCTCCCTGACTGCCCCCCCCCCCCGACTCCTCTTACCATTCTGGCTCCACGTGGGTCGGTTTGTGTGTTACACAGGACTACAGAGAGAGGGAGGGGGGAGCAGGGGAGGGCTCTGGCTGCTGGAGGCCAATGGGAGTGGGTCAGTCGTCCTAGCCGCCCAATCAGCAGCCACACTCTGCATGGAAGGGAGGGAGGGAGGCGAGGGAGAAAAAAAACCCTGACATTTTAACCTTGTTACCAATTCCTCCCGGACGGCTATTTAGAGACGCAAAAGCCGGACATGTCCGGGGAAATACGGACGGATGGTAACCCTAGTGTTGGGTGAGGAAAAATATTATAGTTCCTATAATAAGCATTATTTGATTTAATACCTAGTAAAGTACAGGTTTTGGTGTCTGCTTTTCCCCAAGTCTTGCAATAGGATCTTGTGGTTGAAATATGAATATAATGTAATATTTTTGAAGAGGACAAAGTAGCTCTTGCTACCTTTTGGACATTTTATAGTGAGAGCTGTATTAAACAAAATATTGCTTTGAAGGCAGTGTGGCACCACATGCTTAGAGGAAAGCACCCCAGAGCTCATCTATCATGTTTGCAGAAAGTCCCAGAAGCTTTCTCTTCTCATATCACCCTAGCTAGGCCTGTTATATTGCAATATTGTACTGTTCATTATTATCTGCTAGTGTCAGACTCTGCCTCTCTGGAGCCTGTAAATAAGCTTTCCTTTCAGACTAACACAACACAATTACAAAGCAAGTGATTGTATTATCAGATGTTACTTCATCGCTGCATGATAAAGGCCTTAGTATACGGTTCATATACATCTGGTTACTGTGTCCTATCGTGCCCCTGTCTGTAATCAACAATGTAAATTTTTTAGGGGGAAATAAGCCTTCCTTGCCACTTAGAAGGAAACAACATTCAAAGGTTGTTTTGTTTTGTGGATTTTTTTTAAATCAACTTTATTACAAGTATTCAGGAATGAATTGATTTTGATTGTTACTATGGAAAGGCAGAAAATCACAGGATTCCACTCTCGCTGTCTTGTGTCTATCTAATTTTGTCAATCGACTGAATACTGTTTTTTTTCCAAATGTATGTATTTATAGGGAACTAATCTCCAGGTATTTAGGCCATTAACTTCAATGGAATCAAGAATTTACCCAAAATATTGTTTCAATGAAGTCATGTTTCCTTCCCCTTTGTTTCAATCTCCTACTTGAAATATGATGCCTATAATGAAGACATATAAATGAATTATTCTTAGGACTCAAATTAAAATAAAATTAATGGTGACTCTTTAAAAGTATTATTTTTATACATCCTTTCATCCTTCCACTCACTGGAGACATTACAAATGTAAAAAACCAAGGCTCAAAAAAGTTCCTCTTAAAATTATATTTGTGGTTAACCTGAGTCCAGCTGGTGTTTACAGATATATTTATGCAAGAGAGTTAAAATAACTTTATGTAAAATTAAAGCCTTGGCAGCAATCCAATCAAATGCTAAAACACTTAAAGGTTAAAGCTTGAAACTATCAGCAGATGAACTAGTCAAAATGTGAGCAACTTGACATTGATATTCATAATGGTTTTTTTTTTTACAAATTTAGGACTCTCTTCTGGCTTTACTCTTCTTAGGCATGTACAGACTGTGACAGCTAAGGACAACTGAACTGCATGTATGATACTATAGTCTTCATATACCAATGGTAAGGCTAAAACACATCACACTGGTATCTAGTCAGATCTCTCGCCTATTTTTCAGGAATATTTGCTACATCATTTCCCACTAATTATATCTCCTCTTTTCTTCACTATCTGCAATGGTGGGACCCGGACCACCTTCCCATAAGGTGTCTATTCCACCAACCAATTGATCTTAATGTTAAGACCTTTTTCTTATTAACTGCCCCACAATTTTCCTTTTTTTTTGCTTAAAGCCACTGTTCCTTGTCCTACCATCTTCCTATACTGAATGAATCCTTTCCTTCATTTGTAGTTTTACTAAAAAGGAATTTATAGACACTCATCATGTTCTGTGAGTCTTCACTTTTCTAGACATTATTAGATCATTCAGTCTATCTTCATATGATTTACTTTCCAATCCTTGTATTTCATTTTTGTTGTCCTTCACTGTATTCTCTCAATGTGTTCAGTATGGTTCATTATCTGTGTAAGAGCATTTCATATAGTGGTCAAAACTGAACCTTGGTGTAAGCAAGTGCAGCTCCATTAGCTACCATGGAGTTTCATCAGTTTATACCAGAGCTGAATCTGGCCCATAATGCCTGGGGAGCTGACACCAGAGCTGATTCACATGTGTGACATCCCTGCATAATGCACAAAATTTATCTCTACACAAAGAGCATGCACAAAGCCATGCAATGCTTAAGTCCCACTTTGCATATGCTTTGTGATGGCCCATTTCACAGAGATGAATTTCGCCCAGTGTACGGAAAGACCCAATATGTCTAGACCACAAAGGGCAGAGAGTACTTGAAGGACAGGAAGGGAAATATTTTTCCCTTGCCTTATTCTCTGACTCCTCAGAGTCCTCACATTCCATGATATTAATTAGCTCTCAGATCCAGACTCACAGTGGTGTCAAATACTTATTTGCTCCAGATCTCCCTCTTCTTTTTCTTCTCTTTTCATCTTACCAAATTCATGTAACAACACTGGAATTAACTCTTCTAACTTCTAGTATAGTTATCTCTCTGTCAGATTTTTTCTTTCTCTCTATGGTACTATAATCCCAGGAAAAGAAAAAGGGAAGTCATAAGTTTCAAGGTTGCTGGCCCAGCAATCTTCCTTCAGTGATGAGACTTGCAAGGGCTTTGTGCTGCTCTAAAATTGAATGGTGTTAGCCAGAGAAGGCCATATTCAGTGCATTCCTGCTGCAACCTCCATTTTTATGGATCCAGAAGCGGGGATACATAGCTGCCCTCTCCTCATGTAACAGTGATCAGACAGCCTTTTGAAAATATAAATATTGTTTATTTTAGCTGTAGGGTCAAAGCTCTTGGAGAAAAGGGGTCTTAAAACAGTCTACATGCATGTCTATCTTACCTAAATATTTGCCATTCCTAGATTTTAGCCTAGACATCTTTAACTTCTTCAGACATCCCCTTTGGGTGTTGGGTACCCTTTGTTCTTCTGTGTTTTACCTGTCCTGGTTCAAACCAGTTTTGAAGACTGGCTGAAGAGGAAGTAGAATCGTCAAAGCTAATAGGTCAGGAATTGTCTCTTAACAATCTTTAAGTCTTTAACAAGGGGTGGCTTACCTTGAGTCATTCTGTCCCTTCCTGCTTGCTTTTCCAGACAGCCCCATATTGAACTAAATCAATACTCATACTGTACATGTCCCTATAATGACGTCAACATGCAGTGTTCATAAATTATTACAGAACAGTTTTAAATCTGTCACACAAGTTAAGGGCAGTTGGAGCTGAGCAGAATGGCATTCTGGTGCCCCTCAGCAAAGACTCAGTTGACCGCTTGTGTTGAGCAAGCTTCATCCACCTGAGGCTTAGAGATAGTATGGGTGTGAGCTGTAAAATATGTGACCTCTGAGACTGCAGCCCAGTTATGTGCATTATTTTCTCTCAAGATATGTTAACTTATAACAATTAGTCTAGCTACAGAACATTAACTCTGAGGACAGATTCACTGATTGGGCCAGCTTCACTGTTATTTCTGAAAATACAGTCTCCATGTTCTATATGTTAAATCCTGTTTAAATTTCTTTAGGTTTCTAAAATGTTAGCTTATTTTAATTTTCCTTTTCCAGAAATTGTGTGGTCTTGATAAAAATACCATTGATGTCATGCGAAATACAACCATTGACTAAATGGGTTTTACCTCAAACCCTATGTGAGGCTGTCTGTTATGCTGAGAGTTTAACAGTAACTCTCATTTTCCACCATTATAAAAATATATAGCTATAGTTGCTGTCACCGCTTGGTCGAATGAAGCAAACACAAGGTGGAGTGCTGGATATTTAACCGTAAAGTAACTAGACTTACAAGGCTGAAGAGCCTTTGCAAAAAGGTTCAAGGCAAATAGATGCTTCTGATTTATTACATATGATGACATACTGTATGGCAGTAATCGTACATCTGGGATGAGGTCACAGTGCAATATATATATATATATATATATACACACTTGTATTTACGTAAATTAGTTCTATCTATTGTATATAGTGTGTTGTGCAATAAATTTACATAGTTTTAATATAGTTCATTACTCTTTAAAATAAATGAAAATAAGAAAAATATTAGGCTAAAACCACTTCCATACTTTGTAAAAATGAAGTGTATATTGTTCCTGAAAATTCAGATAGAACACCATGCTATCTGAAGTGATTCATATTAACATCAATGTATTGTTCATATTAGTGTGGCATTCAAAAGAAAGCATTTTAAATAAGTTCTTTCAAAGAGTGGTGTGTATTTCTGAAATAATAAATATACTATAATTTACCATATTTCATGCTATCACCAGATTTCCTCTGTATAATTATATTTTTTGTATTTTAGAGGGAGAGAGCACCTACTACTTCAATGTCTGCCAAAAAGCACATGTCTTGAGGTTTTTGGCTTATCTATGGTGCTTGTCTGGTAAAACATCTGTAGTGTGAAGATATACTAAATATGTATTTTTCATTTTTACTATAAAACAAAAACTGGTCCAACAGCAAAGTGAATTTCATATCCTTAACACTTTTCTCTCTGTTTATTTTATATCTCAGTAAATACTCATCTCCCCAGCCCACTAAGTAAAGCAACTTTCTGTTACAGAACTTACCCTAAAAAATGCCATACATGATGGAAAGGGAGAATAACAAGAGCAAAAACTGACCACAGCCACTCCTGTAGAAGCAATCCCACAGGCTGTGCAGATTCTACTGGTTTAGCACCTGTACCTGTGGTAAAGGGGCAGGCTACCACTTCAGCTGCTACCGCTGCTTTATCCAGTATCAGTAGGGTCCATCAGAAGAAAACTTCATAAAGAACAGCATAGTGTCAGTGTTGGCTGCCAATTTGCCAGCACTGTGCCCCCCTTGCTGCTCCCCTCTCCCCTGCCCATGATGCTAATAAAACCTAAAGCCCATTTTTATTTTTCTTGCTGTACTAATCTAGCTGGGGAAAGTGTAAGGCCTGTTTTCAAGAGTTAGTGCAGTACAGAAGTTACAGATGTTGCAGGTGGAGGCATTGGACATTTGAGTGTCTGTCTGATTGGTGTGATGCTGTGGCAAAAAAGGCCAATACTATCCTTGGTGTATAAATTGGAGAATAGGAATAGGGAGATGAGATTTTGTCTGCCTACGGCATTGGTGAGATTGATACTAGACTACTCTGTCCAGTTCTGGTGTCCACATTTTAGAAAGGATGTAGAAAAATTGGTCTGCCCTTAAAATCTATTAATCTAGCCAGATTGATTCATTACATCATTGCATAGAAAAAGGCAGATACTCATTCTATATAGAGGGTCAATTTCCATTTTTAATTGCAATTTGTGTATTGGGTATAAATTTAGGACTTGATAGAACCCTGAATCCAAAGAGAAGCTCCCAGTGATGTCAATGGAAGATTTGCATAGACAAGTGGCCTTTATGTATAAAAAGCATCCATTTTATCTTCACTATTCCTTGTTTGCTCTGTATTGTATTGTTACATTCAGCATCAATCAGTGGGAAATATATGCTCTCCTTTAGAATTATCACTAGTTCTTCTCTTTGTTTCTCTTCCCTTCCCATCCTATGTTTTCTTTTGCTCCCTTTTCTTTCTTTCTCCTCTATTCTTCCCTTTACATTCCTTTCCTTACAGAAACTCCTTGTTCCCACCTCCTGTAGGCCATACTCCCACTCTCCGGTCCTTCTCCACTAAAGCGATGGCAGTTCAATAGTTAATGCTTACACTACACTAAAGTGTCATCAACTGGCTGTAGAGGCAACATCCCATTCAGTTAATTAGCAGCAGGGAGTTCATGCCTCTGAGTCATTGTTTCAGGCTGTCTTTAGACACAGAATGGCATCACTGCATAGGATTGATTCCTATTTGGAAGGCTTTCCTCACAACCACGAGGACTAGAAGTTTAGGATGGAACCCTAGCCCAATGGAACTCCATGATAAAACTCCCTTTGACCTCAATGGAGCCAGGATTTTGCCCCATCCCACTTTTTTGATGGTTTCAAGTCTGCCAAATTTGAACATGTCATGCAAACCATAAACACGTGATGCAAGCCAGGTCCACTAGTTGTGTGTTTGACACCTTTGTATTACTGTGTCCAAATTATAGCATGTACAGGCTAAGCTTCCTAAGGCATACTGAGAGAGTAGTGCTTAAACCTGGAGATAGTGGCTCAGCAGTATTTTCTGAGTATATCTCCATTACCAACTTGGGATCTCTATCCCATTATGTCTGAGGCTACGTCTTCACTACCCGCCTGAATCGGCGGGTAGAAATCGATCTCTCGAGGATCGAATTATTGCATCTCGTTGGGATGCGACAATCGATCCCCAAATCGACGCTTGTACTCCACCAGCTCAGGTAGGAGTAAGCGCCGTCGACGGGGGAGCCGCGGAGGTCGATTTGCCGCCATCCTCACAGCGGGGTAAGTCGGCTCGTCAAATTCAGCTACGCTATTCGCGTAGCTGAATTTGCGTATCTTAAATTGACCCCCTCACACACCCCCGTAGTGAGGACGTAGCCTTAGACTGAAGTAAAATTTGAGCAGATTTGCAGTAGGAGGAACACATCATTACTAAATTCTAAGAGTTGTGTTTCACATCAGTGAACTCAAAGCTGCTTAACTAGGCATTACTTTTTCATCCAAAACATAGAAAAAAGAACCTGAAGTATAAGGCAAATGGGTCTCTCTTGTTTGTATTGAAGTTTTACTATTCACTTGTAGAAGCAGGCTTTTATATGTGCTTTACAGAGAGTCTACACCTCAGATATTGTTAGATCAGACACCACTATAAGGTAAATAAAGTGATATGGTAGGGTAAAATTTAGCTCTGATGTAAGCAACTTCAATCTCCTGAGGTCAGTTAAGCTACACCAGACAGCTCAGGATTTAAAAAAAACAAAGGTAAACCCTAATTACAGTATCATAGATATCCTTTAGTTACAAATAAATGAGTTAAGACCACATTTCTATAATCAATCTTTAATGCAGCCATCTAACTACAAAAGTGCTCATCTCCCCTAGAGCTGACTAAAGGCAGCACAACAATATCCACTTCCGGTGTTCATTCCTCATTCCAGCCCTATTCACATGCAAGTCAGCTAAGAATGTGGGGGAATTGTTTAAATGGCCCCACTTACAAGTTATAGGTGAGGGGAAACAAACTTTGCCTTTTCACTTTATTTAGAATGATCTGCCTTTTTATTTTGCTTAATTTGATAACATTTGAAAAACAAAAACAAAAACCCAGATGGTTGGGGAGGGTGGGGAGGTGAGGATTTATCTGCATTTCTTCCTCTTCCTTTTCACAAACACTTGCTCCACCCTCTTTTATCACCCCACATTTTCTAATTCTTTAGTGTTTTATCATTCATTTAACATAGGTTCTGGGGCATGAAATTTAATTTATCAAATTTGTAGGCGTTGTTTGTTCTTCCTCCTGTTTTGTTCCAAAGTATGGTTTGATCCTCCTTGCACAGTGAGGTGAAGGTGAACACTGAAGTGTTTTATGTATTTCCTTAGGCTCTCCATGTACGTCAACTTTTTTTTAAGGAAGTGGAAAAGTAATCCTTTCAAAATGCTCTACAGTGGAATAATATTCTCTCTGTTTCTATGGAAGCAAGCCAAATTGTTGTGCATAGTGATTAATTTGAGGATTCACTGTTCTTAGTAGTAGCCATGAGAACATATCTAGATCAATATGAAATAAAAAACGTGGAATTGTTCAGAAGTGCAAAGGCATATATCATACATGTTATCTGAAAAGAAAGTCAAGTGTTCATATTGATATTTCTGGAGGGGAGTGGGTATCTTTGTTTACTTATTTAGTGTGTTAGAGAGAGCCTGAGGAGAAAAAAATGACGTTTCAATGGCTGGGATTCTGTATGACTGCTGGATTTGAGGAATGTGCCGGGTCTCACAGATCTCCAGGAAAATTGCTGTAAGCAGATATATTAGAAACATTATGTATGATAGAAACATTGTTACAACCTCCTCAAAGCTGCATGTTCCGAATGGAACCTAGAAAACAGTGCTGGTTTTAGTTGTTTTCCTATGTGAACTGTTTGTCAGGTACCATCTAGTGCAGGGGTTGGCAACCTTCGGCACACGGCCCATCAGGGTAATCCGCTGGTGGGCCAGGAGACATTTTGTTTATGTTGACCGTCCACAGGCACGGCACAGCCCCCCGCAGCTCCCAGTGACCGCGGTTCACCATTCCTGGCCAATGGGAGCTGCGGGAACTGGCGGCCAGACCGTCCCTGTGGCCCGCCACTTCCCTCAGCTCCCATTGGCCGGGAACGGTGAATCACGGCCACGGGGAGCTGTGGGGGGCCGTGCCTGTGGACGGTCAACATAACCAAAATGTCTCACGGCCCACCAGCGAATTACTCTGATCGGCCGTGTGCCGAAGGTTGCTGACCCGTGATCTAGTGATACACAAGATCACAGCCACCCACTCTTTATACTTTGCAATGGGTGGTAAAACTTCTTTATCCCCATAAGACTTGCAATACCTCACCATATTGCTCAGCATTCTACACATGCAGTTTCTCTTCCTGGTTTCACATCCTCTCCTACCACACCTTTCCTCACATTCCTCCTCACACTTGCTGTTCATCTCTGCCTTCCTCTGCAGTCACCCAAATATTTCAGCTCATTCCCATATTTCTTTTTTTCCTTTCCATCTCTATATTATTAGTTTAATAAGGAGGAAAGGACTGGAACTGGAAAGAACACTACGTGTCCTAAGCTTTGCAAATAATTGGATTTTGTATGCCATACAATGCCCAGGTATGAACTGATGCATTCAGTAGATGCAACTTACAGATTAGGTAAGAGTTCATCCTTATTTGTGTTCTTTGAGAGATCCCCAATTATTTTGACTGAACTAAAAAATAGAATATAATGTTTTTCCGACTAGATAATTTTCTGTCTTCGGGATTTTCTATGCCAGTCCAGACCCCATCTCATTTCAACTGGTGCCACTTCATACATAAATTCTCTCATATTCTCAACATTCTAAGTCTTACAAGGTTTTAGCTGACCATTGCTTATTAAACTGAGCTATGTGAGGCAGAAAGCTGCTTATATTGAAAAGGAATGTTATCACCACAAAAAAGACTCCATGTGGTGCCTTTAATTATTAGTAATGGTGTTAATTTCTTCCTATCTATGCCTATCTATATTATAGTTGGGCAACGGCAGCACTCTACTTAAGGTTGACATGAGCTTACTGTTTAACAGCCAGTTTTTCTAAATGCCCTAAAATCCACATAGGTATCTGTATTTTCTACTGCTTTCCTTGTCTTTGTGGGTTGACAAGAACCAACCTCACACTTTGCATGGAGAACTATGTCAGCATTTTATTGTTACGGGAACTTCCATAAACCAAAAACAGGTTTTTCCCCAGTAGCTTTTGGAATGTCTGCCATTATAACTATTGGATTAATGAACTGCTTGGCTATTGCTTGATGGGGTAAGTGCTCTATTTCTTGGGGTTCATTCCCCAAAATTTGTAAACAATAAAGAAAATATTTTAATTATTATAAACCCCGGGGTTTGTCTTGGGGGGGAAAAACAATATTCTCGCATTTTTCCTTCATGTCTTCACTGCACATTGGGTGCCAAAAGCATCACATGCTTCTTTGTCTTAATATCTGCAGCAGTTCCAAATCCTAGTTGTGATTTATAGCTTTTCAGTAACCAGTTTCTAGCTTCATGCTCAGCAATATCACAGTCCTCAAGGAGCTGACCTGCTCAGCAAGCAGTTTAGGTAAAATTGTGGCACCTGGCTGGTTTCCAATGTCTCTGGACCTCCATTATTCTGATACATCAGAACTCATCCATTCTGAATGGCAGTTTCTGGCCCTGCCAACTGCAATAATAACTAAACTAAACAAAGTCAATTTGGCACAAACCTAAGTTAACAATGACCACTGAGGTCTGTTCACCAACACTTGTGGGACTGTATTTAATTATTAATTACTGTGATAATTTCACTTTCCTATCTTTAGGTTGCTTCCAAACATTGTATAGGCAACAGCTGTGGCATGACATGAAAGCAACTTATAATGCACATGCCTCTTTTGAAAACCAGCTGATGTAATTAAAAATGTTAACAAGACAATGTTCTTAAAGGTTTGTGTAGTTATAAAATAAAGCTGTGAAGGAAAATTTGATTTTCATGTGACAGCTTAAATACTTATCAAAACGGAGAGGGGAAAAAAAGGAAGGGAAAAGACTATTGTTTAGGGATTTGCGAGGAGGGGAGGAGGGGCATTGTTTTTTTGTTTTGTTTTGTTTTTGGGTTTTTTTTTGGTTTGGGCTTCCTTCACTGTTACAGTTTATTATCAGAGATCTGAGTGGAAATCTAAAATTTATTTTCTCGGTATACTGAGTTTAGCCAACCGTGTGTGGAGGGAAGGAGATGTGGTCACAAAGCCTATTCCTTATGTGTACACTTTACATTGCTTCATTACTGAACATCTCCGGTTGGATGGCTGCAGGGAGCTGCTGGCTTGAGTAGTAGCATCACACGTGGATTCCTAAAAGCTGTTAATATCAGACACAAATTTAAATAAGATATAGATGTCTCCTGGCTTTTGATACAAGCTGAACACCAGCCAGGTCTGTAGCTTCCACTGCTCAAGAGGAATCTCAAAGGGACTCTTTTAACAGGCAAATATGAACCAGCTATTCGTTGTTCAGGGTTGGCAATATTGTGGTGGCTCTTTGTTGCTACTTGTTATTTGATCGGTTTCTTATGCCACCGATTTATCAATGAAAATTATGTATAGTCCATTGAGTATATTGGACTGCATTCACGATTAGTATAGCATTAAGAACCTGTGGCAAGCAACTGAAGGTTTAGTGCTAAACAACAATCTCTAGGCTTAGCACTATTTCAAAGATTCTTGCATGTGGCTTTCCTTATTAGATATCAACCAATGTGTGACTAATGTGTTATTACGAGCTATTACAGCAACCTAAGAGAGACCATTCTATTATTGCAGAAATCTAGAATTAATGATCACCTCATATTAAGAAAGGTCAAACAGTTTTTAAAAGCCATTATAGTGTATAATTGGAGCCAGGAAAGCTTGCTCTAAACTATTCAGTATTTATTTCAATACAGATGATCAACATACACATGTCTTTTTTTATACATGAATAATCTGGGCTAGCTTTAACATTCTGAGGAGCCTCCCTCTTTTTAATCTCTGCTTTCCTTTCACTCTTTCCTCCAGTGTTATTCCTTTTTTTCATCCAAGCCCTTTCCTCTAATTATTGTCTCTCTTTCCTTTCAAACTCTGCAGATGGCAAGTTAGTTTGTTCAAATAGCACCTGGAACAGTTAGGGGACTGTTGTGTACATTTGTCCCTTAGGAACCAGAGGCCTCCCCAAGTCACAGGATTAGCAGGTCCCTAGAGCTACCTCAGTGACCAACCCCTCATGTTGGGAAAAATTGCTGCATAAGATTACACTCCTCTGTTTCACAACTTTATTTGTTCTTAACTCTGTATTTGTTATCTGACACTACGCTTGAAAGGATAAGAAAGTTTCATCATTACGTGTTTTTCAGGGCATACAGAGACATTGCCTGCAGTGCTAGACCAAAAATTAACTGGGAGAAACCTAAACATATAAACCACGGTAGGTGGTCAGCAGAGTCAGATAAGTAAATTAAATCTTGATGGCTGATAAATGCCAGTGCTTTAAACTTCTGTTTTATTTTAAATATCAGTGTGAATCTTAGCAGAGTTTCAAGCAAAACTGATTGCTTGCAGTGATTCAAGCTAAACCTTTTAGGCTGGAGATCTGCTATGACTGTAGGGAATTTACTTTATTACTTTGCAACCAGGAACAATGAAAATAAACATTTTTCTATGAAATCTGTAAGTGTCATAATCAAATGGTTAAGGCTGTGATATGTGGTGAAGCCTTGAATTATATTTTCCCTAGATTGGGATCACATGTGAAGCAGCAGTAGATTTCTCCATGGCTGTTTGCATTAGATGAATGCTGCTCAAGGGCATGGCAGTAGAATTGGCTTCCACTTCTTACAAAGTTATATAATGTATTTGGAATGAAAAAAAGATGATTCTCCATTAGTGAATCCAAATACTGTGTCCCATTTTGAACCTAGTGTATAATCTGCCAGGGAGGATGGGGTTGGGGATAGGGAGGGGGCTGAGAGGAGAGGAAGACTTGTGATGTAGTGCTTTTATACATCTTCCTAGATGTGTGTGTGTGTGTGTGTTTTAATCTTCCTGTGCTGTGCCTGAGCATACTAATTGCTTCTTTTCTCCTGCCTTGTTAGTTCTGCAAACACTTCACACTACCGTACAGTAATGCCTTACATCAGAGGTGAAAGGGTGAAGGTCATCTGGTTATATGACACTGCTTCAATGGAGAGGTTTTATCCTCTAGCATTCTTTAAGCAGAGTCTTTTCTGTTGTAAGTTAAATATGTGTCTCATTTCTGAGTTGAATGTTTCTGAGGAGCATTATTTCTTTTATTTCTTTCGCTTGGATGCCTTTTTTCCTAACCAGTATGTGTAGGTCATATGAATCATGGCCAAAAGATTTCCTTGGGATCTTTTGCCCAAAGTTATTTGTATGATGTACCCATACAGTCTTCTCTAAGACCCTTTAGAAGGGCCTATTATTGTGATGCTGGAACAGAAGAATACATTAAAGTGAGTTTCTGAGCTGAACATTGACTGAAAAAAATGTCAGTGTGCATCTCTGTATCAGATGTGCTCACTCTACAATCAAAATGATGATTTTCTAACTGTCAGCCCTGAAAAGTCAGCCTAGACTCTGACAGTGACAGCCTAGACTCTGGCTTCTTCTTGGCTGACACATGGCTGATATTAGATAGACAAGGTGAGTGAGGTAATATCTTTTATTGGACCAACTGCTGTTGGTGAGAGAGACAAGCTTTCAAGTCGCACACATTTCTTCTTTAGAAGCTGGTCCAATAAAAGATATTACTTCACCCACCTTTTTTCTCTAATGCTCTAGAACAGTGTTTCCCAAACTTGGGACGCCACTTGTGTAAGGAAAGCCCCTGGCAGGCCGGGCCGGTTTGTTTACCTGCCCCGTCCGCAGGTTTGGCTGATCGCGGCTTCCACTGGCTGCAGTTCGCTGCTCCAGGCCAATGAGATCTGCTGGAAGCGGCGGCCAGCACATCTGTCAGCCCGCAACGCTTCCTGCAGCCCCCATTGGCCTGCAGCCGCGATCGGCCGAACCTGCGGACGGGGCAGGTAAACAAACCAGCCTGGCCTGCCAGGAGCTTTCCCTACACAAGTGGCATCCCAAGTTTGGGAAACACTGCTCTAGAACTAACACATCCACAACCACATTACATACATTGCTGATAGTAAAGAAGTGCTGTGCCATCTGTGTATGTCAGGCATGCATTGTGTGCCCCAGGACCGTTTGCCTGTGGGACAGTTCTGTCCAGCTCCCAAACACACATGGAGGACGCCATTTTGTAAAACAAGCCATACAAGCAAGGTCACGCTGCATAGAGGATGCCATTTTGAATTCAAGTGTACAATTGCATGCCTGACTAAAAATGTCATGGCATACCACTGTAAAAAAGAGCCTTAATTTGTCACCTAATAAAAAGTTTTGTCGCTAATATATGAATCTGAAAAGAATCCAGTGTACTCTTTTAAATGTTCAGGAGTAAAAGACTAGTAAGCTTACTTTGTCACTAAAATAAGTTGATATGACTCTGATTACATATGGGAAACAGATCTAATAATGCGTAATAAAATTCAGATTTACCCTAGTCACTTGTCTGATCTGCTCACTTAAAGGCAGTGTTCCTGCTAACGCCTTGTGAAAGTGTTCTAAATTCATGCCCTACACATAAAAACTGATCATTTTTAAATATTGATGAATATCAAGTACTCACACTGACTATATTAGTCTGTCAGCCATAATTAATCCTTTTGTTCAGAACAGAAATGAGCAAAGTCGCTCCTTTCTGTGGCTCCATTCTTTTCTCTTTCAGATGACCTAGAAGGTGGTGGTGGGTGATTGCTTATCTACAGGAGTAAATTCACTTTTTCTTACGTGGGTTCCCAGTTTGGGTATGTTGTTTGATTGTCAACTGCTCCTGAATCATTGCTGAGCAAATGATTGATTTTTTTGTTTGTTTGTTTTTTTGTTTCAGTGGCTGAACTGAAAAATCTGGAAAAATAAATCAGTTAATTTCTACCTGAAGCTAAATTTTTTAAAAATATTTTCTCAGCAAAATGTAAACCCAATGCATAAATAAAATAAAAATTCATTCACATGGAACAAAATTTTTGAATGTTGATTAAAAAAGGACATTTTCTTTGTTTGCATCAACATTTTGTTTCTAAAATGTTGTTTCAGAACAGAATGTCAAAATGATTTATTTTGAAATGAAACATATCCAAAGGAAAACAATTCAGTTTTTTTGGCCCAAATTCTTTGTATTATTTGCTAAAATTTCTGTGCCCTGAAAAATCATTTTTTGCCAAATTTACTCTGTGCTGGAAATTTTTTGCCCAGGTCTATCCTGAAATTTCTGATAAAATTGTGATTCTTTTTTATCTATACTTATCCAGAAGGTGGTTAAGTTTTCTTGCAGATGCCATCATTGCAACAGTTACCTTTACATTTCTCACCCTGACATCGGATTACTGCAGTGTCTAGTTAGGGCTACACCTAAAAATCATTAAGAAACGTCAACTGCTTCAAAATGCAGCTACCTGTCTTTAAAGGGTCCTTTTTACAGGATCATGTTATACCTGAGCTCCATGATCCACATTGGCTTCTGATTAATTTCCTGGTACAATTTAAGATAGTTTTAATATATGCAATCCTAAATGGTTGAGTCCTGGTTACCTCAGTCTCCACCCCCCCATCCCCCCTGTTAACAGAAATTATCTAAAAATATTGACTGAATAAGGAATGATTGGATCACAATCCATAAGAAACCTGATAGTAGAGCATTCTTTAATCTATCAGCAGACAAGATCCAAGGACTGGAAATTGAAGGTAGATAATTTCAGGACTAGAAATAAAGCACACATTTTTAACTGTAAGGTTAATTAACCATTGGAATAGCTTATCAAGTGTTGTGGTGGCCTCTTCATCAGTGGAAATTTGTAAGTTAAAGTTAGAAGATTTTTCTAAAAGATATGCCCTAGTTCAACACAGCTATTGGATTTGAATTAGGAATTATTTCAGGGAAGTTCTATGGCTTGTATTATGCAGGAGGTTAGACTAGATGATCATAAAGGTCCTTTCTGGCCTTAAAATCTGTGAAATAATCTTTAAGAAAATAAGTGTAATTATGGTATGTATAACTTCTGTGGGTGGAAATGGGAGCAACAATTATGGTAGATAGATATTCACAATCAGTGAAAATACTTTTTTCATGGAGAGGATTTGTTTGAAGAAATCCCCTGTGTGTCTACAGTCACTGCACTTTTTGAGACTGTGTTTAGGAAAAGGGAAAACCTGGTAGACCAAAGCATTCTTGGATATTACTATTAGGAAAGAAATAAAAATATTTTGATACATTTCAGAATCAGATGTAGAGTTTTAAGTCAAAGTCCACAGGTTGCAGTTTAAGAGATTCTCTCTAAATGGTCTTCTGCTAAATTATCAATTGCTATATTATGGCTACAATGATATAGCATTATCCTTGATGAAGCAAAATCCCTTAGTTTTTGAAAGTTAATAAAAATAATGTACATTGCAGGGCCTGTCTGAACTTTGTTTTTATTATTAATTTTGTTATTAGTAGAATATTAATGTTGACAATGTTTAGTTTCACAGGCTTTCTGTTACATTAAGTTTTGGTTTTCTATTACATTAAGTGCATTTCTCGTGATTAAGTTCAGAGTCAGCACGATTTTGCTTTAAAATATTGGGGAGCAAAACATTTCAGTATAGGTGAATTTAACATATTACACATCACACAGCATGTCAGTATTAATAAGAACTTTAATTTATAACAAAATTAATAGCTAAATCTTTGCTGCATCCATTAACAAGATTTAATAAATCAAAAATCCAGGTCAATCAACAACAATATTGCAAATAATTGTGACTTTCAAATTCCTAAACTGGGAGGATGAATATTAATGGTTATCTTAAATTACCTTGGCATGTACATCAGCATAAGCCATGATAATAAAGCCAACATTCATTTATAAAGGCTCAAAGCCAGTGGGAATTTTTAAAAGCAAGTTTCTTGGAACGTGCTGTATAAACTAGCCAACCTGTTGAATAACTGTTGTGACTATTATTTGTATTGAATTATTTGCTGACATTTCTGATTTCTCAGATTATATATGTTCAGCAGATTGTTGAATTTCACCATTTAGATTTGGCAATAATAAAATAAAAATCTAATTTCATATGACTCTTTGCTTACCTATTCTCTAACTGTAATCTCAAAGCATGCAGAAATGTGCTATCATGAGAAACATGTGATGTTTTGTCCCTGTTATGCTGTATATTAGCATTTTGCTGTATATTAATGACCTGTGCTTATTTTTGTCTATCCATCTGTGTGTTCCCATTTAGATAATATATCTGGTTTATTTAGTGATTTTTATTCCTGACTCAGCAAAATCTTAGTTTGTAACCTAACCTGTTTTGGATCTAGCTTATTCATATAATAGGATATTATATGACATGAATATACTCATAAATAACTTTTACATAAAAAGATGTGCCTGTCTGAAGAAATACTTGTTAAAAAGTGACAGAAATGCTGCTTATTACATTTATACCAACACAACCACAGCTCAAATCACTCACTTCAAGTATATACACATTTTCTAAAAAGCAATTTTTAAATCAGTAAATTTCCCTACATATATCCATACAACATTAATTGGTTAATAATTATATTTCTTTGTGGCAGAAAATAAATCACCTTTCTGTATTACCGATTGCTTGTAGACAGTGCATCCACTTATATCTTCCTGAAGAGTTCATATACAGATTAATTGCCAATAGATGCAGGTGTATTTATGTCCTATTAATGCTAATCAATCTATTTTAGCATACATGTAGACATTTATAAAAAAAATTATCCTTATTGCCAAATTCATATAGATAAAGTCCAAGGAATGGCCCAAAAATAATTGAGATCGTCATTCTGGAACACTTCTAGTGGTACTAGAGAAGGCATACAAAGCGTGGGCAAAAAGCAGACGATTGGGAACTGAGACATTGGGAAATTAACTAACATATCAAAGGTCACACAGGAAGTTATTAGCAGAGCAGCGAATGGAACCCATATCTCCTGAGATCCAGTTAAGTGCTTTAACCACACAATTCCTACATCCACTTCCTCCCTATGTTAATAGAGTTACATCATAGATGAATTAGGCCCAATCTGTTGTAAATGGGAAATTATTTGTGTTTTTTTAATTAAATCATCAGATCATAAGGTTTAATTCTTGTTCATAAATTTACTCTTTTGCCCTTCAATAGAATCGCCTCTGATCACTCAGAAAAAAGTATATTTTAAAACCTTGGAGATGCGTGTCTCCTGTCCTGAAATAGAAAATGTATGTAAATCAGTAATGCATATCTTGGGACTGATGAGTATCACAGGCTGCCCACTGAGATCATAGTGAGTTAGGGAGATGCTTTGCTTCTAAGCAGAGATGCAGATTCTAAGACAATGACTGTACAGGCAAGAGAAGAGTGATCATTTGTCTAAATCAGGCCTTTGTTTAGACAGCCTGTGACAGCTGGCACCTGCTGCAGTGAGCTGAATAGGCTGGATTGTCCTGCAGTTTTACTTCAGGTCACACGGGACTGTGGAACCACTTGAACAGTTAAAAGACAAAAAACTGTGCTAGGCTGAAACAGAGAAGGGTCTTGAAATGATCTTCCATGTTAAGCCACCTTCCCTGTAATAATAGTTTGAATTTGCATATCAAATGGATTAAATTACATAAGGGATTAAATTACATTTCCATGTTCTAATATAAATTTGTTGGGGTTTTTTGATAGGCGTGTGGGCTCTTAACCATTGATTTACCATTGAAGATATTCCATATAGAATGTACAGTACTTTATGGCTCTTGCTACTTGATGGGACCACATTGTTTTGTTGCACAGGGCCATAGATTGTGTTTCTTTTATTTAAAATCACATTTAGCTATTTCTAGTGTGGAGTGGAAAGTAAGTCACTAGTATAGTGTAAAAGAGACAATTCCTTTACCCATTTAAAGCCTGATGTACAAGATGCCTATTAACAAAATGTTATCAACAGTTCAGCTCCACTGGTGGTAGCAATGGTAGAAGAACAAATGTAGACTGGTGGCCATCGTTCTTTCAAGCACCACGTTGCAGAGATCTTCTATGGATGGCAGTGGGGTTTTTGTGTATTTGTTTGCAAAAATCCTAATATAGACACCCTCTAATTGAAAAGCCAAGTGACTAAAAGCCAAGTTAGAAAACAAGCCACACCATTTCTCTCTACATGAAAACTTGATAAGGAATCTGGGGTATTTTGTGGAAACTAACCATTCAAATGCTATTGGCACACCTTATATTAAATGTACATTTAAACACAGTTTATAAAGAGATAATAAATGATTAATAGCTGTTTAGATAAATGCATAGTCAGTTGTTGTATAGTCCAATAGGTCCATAGGTAACTTCTGGCCATCTATAACACCTATTGATGTGCTTATAACCATCCATAGCCTATTACATCCAAGAACTACATTAAAATAATCTTAAGTCTGCAAAATGAATCCTTCAGAAGTTATTAAATGCCAGAATTGGGGAGGCCCATGCATATCTAGCATAAAAATTATCTGTTTAACAAAATACTATAGAACTCTCTTTGCTGGCATATAATACAAATGTGCTAGCACAATATGTTATGGATTTCATGGTATTTTGCAGAAGGGTAATTTGTAGTTTATTTACTAATAGTTCTTTGATTCCACACTAATCATATAGTTATAGATACACTTACCGCTGTAATAAATGTTTATTGTAATTTTACTTTTGATTTTAATGCTGCCGTGGCTGATCATTTTTATTGGTGGTTGTTTATTTAAAATTTCAGTTACTTTTTTTCATCAGTGTAATTATTAATTAATTAATTATTTCTTACTGTTTCCTTTAAAATTAAAAATTAAAATTAAATATAATAGCTCAAACAGTTCACATGTTAAAAAGAAGAGGCAAGTGAGAAAAAGAACAGTTCTGGTACATGCTGATGTGATATATGTGAACAGTCGCATCAGGAAAGGTACTGATAAATACGGTACTATTGTCCATCTATCTGTTTGTCTATCTGTGCAGGTACTTATATAGTTCTCATCACCATAGTATCTATTCACCTAACTTAGTGCTAATTTAGTTCCCATGTATAGGTTCAGTAGGATAAGGCAAACCAATCTTGTTTGAGTTAATTTAATCATTTCCACTCGTAATCCTATTCTAGTATGGCTGTATCCATAGATAGCACATCTTTATATTGCTGAATTATTGTTTTTTCAAAACTTGGGAATTTTGAAATGTTTCTGACCAAACCAGTAAAATTGTATATTTAGTTCTCTGATTCCATAATCTTTCTTATTATTAAAAAAGAGTTGCTCGGTAATGTTTCGGGCTACTGATAATTATCATCCAACAGTAAGTGCTTGCCTACACTCCAGTTCCTCAGTGTGCATATGGCACACTGACACTGGCTTCAAGGCATTTTTAAGAGACTATTTTATATAAACTCCCTGCGTGGATCAATATTTTTTTAATAGAAACTCTCCCGAAGGTTATACTTATGTAATTAGTTTTCTCATTCATATGGAATCAAACTCAGTGCATTATTGATATGAAATGGAAATCCCCCGAGTACATAGAAATGCAGGCACCATGAAATATTTCTCTAGCCAGATTGACCGCACCACACCTTTAAGCGGGGGTGGGGAGGAATTTGTTTGGCTGGCCAAAGGAAGGGAACAGTGCTTTATGGTTGGGGTGGAAAACTGCTTGAAAAGGAGACAAGGGGCCAGCATGGCAACACTGACTCATCCCCTGGGAACCGGATGGGCAGAAGGGTTTAAAAGGGACAACCCTGTGCGTGAAGCCCCCCTTTTACATGGAGTAAGCTGAGGCAGCAGCAGGGAACAGGGGACTTCAGCATGTTTCAGCATGGCTCCACATAGATGCAGGACAGTGAAAATGGGGTGGGTTGATTCCCCCTTCCTCTTGTGAGAAGCAGCCAGACGAGAGTAGCTCCAAAAAGGGTGGGAGAGCTGATTAGCCTTCTCCCTCCGGGTTGGTCTCATTGGGACAAGGATAGGGGAGCGGGATCTTATACTTGCACAACTACTAATCTCTTACTTGCTTTATGATTTTGTAATACTACAGTAAAAAGAGAACATAGCAGGAGAAGGAAACAGGGCATGTTGTGGACGGAGGAATATGCGTGTGATGGGAAGAGAGAATCTGTTGGATGTATACCTGAACTGAGTCAAGGAAGCTCTATAGATTTACCCATCACTACTAAAAACATGCTTTCCGAAATGTCCAGGCTATGAGCCTGATCTTGCAAGCAGTTAATCATGCATATATAGTGGGACTCCAAGGCAGAGTAGCTATGTGCTTGCAGGTAACTATTTGCAGAACTGGGCCCCTAAACTGAGTTTCACACTAGCACATGATGAATTATTCTACTAGAGAATGCTATTATTTAGAGATTGCTGTAGGCTACTTATGAAGCTGAGAGTATGATCATTCACATTTCAAATATCTCTAAATCATAGCACCAAAAAATAAGCATAGAAACCTTGATATGCAACACTGCCTTTAGATGTCCAGCCTGAATATTAATGCAAATGCCAGGTGATCTTCAAGAAGTTTCTCTTTTATAAAAGCAATGAAACATATAACTCTACTTGATAACCCTTGTTGACACTTATGTACTAGAAAAATTTAACTGTTCACTTGAGAGAAAAGATGTGCCGTTAAGAGACATTTGTAGCTTCTTTAGAGCCGAAGCCAGGAAAACTTAAGTATGTAGAATAATAAAAATATAAGACTGGAAGGGACCACAATAGGTCATCTAGTCCAGTCCGTTGCAGTGAAGTAGGGCTAAGTATTGTCTAGACCAGGTATCGGCAACCTTTGGCACACGGCCCATCAGGGAAATCTGCTGGCGGGCTGGGACGGTTTATTTACTTGCAGTGTCTGCAGGTTCAGCCGATCGCAGCTCCGACTGGCTGAGGTTCACCATTCCAGGCCAATGGGGGCTGCAGGAAGTGGTGGCCAGCACATCCCTTAGCCCGCGCCGCTTCCCGCAGCCCCCATTGGCCTGGAGCAGCGAACTGCGGCCAGTGGGAGCTGCGATCGGCTGAACCTGCGGATGCTGCAAGTAAACAAACTGTCCCAGCCCGCTAGCGGATTTCCCTGATGGGCCGCGTACCAAAGGTTGCCGATCCCTGATCTAGACCATCCCTGACAAGCATTTGTCTAACCCAGGGATCGGCAACCTCTGGCACGCGGCTCGCCAGGGTAAGCACCCTGGCAGGCCAGGCCAGTTTGTTTACCTGCCGCATCTGCAGATTCGGCCGATCGTGGCTCCCACTGGCCGTGGTTCGCCGCTCTAGGCCAATGGGGGTGGCGGGAAGCCGCAACCAGCACATCCCTCGGCCCACGTCGCTTCCCGCTACCCCCATTGGCCTGGAGCGACGAACTGTGGCCAGTGGGAGCTGCGATTGGCCGAACCTGCAGACACTGCAGGTAAACAAACCGTTCTGGCCGGCCAGCAGATTTCTCTGATGGGCCGTGTGCCAAAAGTTGCCGATCCCTGGTCTAGACAATACTTAGTCCTACCAGTTCTTAAAAACCTCCAATGATGGAGATTCCATAACCTTAATTTGTTCCAGTGCTTAACTATCCTTGCCATTAAGAAGTTTTTCCTAATATCTAACCTAAATCTCCCTCACTGCAATTTAAGCTTCTTGTCCTGTCCTCAGTGCTTAAGGAAACAATTTATCACTCTCTTCTTTATAAAATCTTTTACATACTTGAAGACTGTTATCATGTCCCCCCACAGTCTTCTATTCTCCACACTAAACAAGCCCATTTTTTTCCTTTCTTCATAGGTCATGTTTTCTACCCCTCTGATCATTTCTTTTACTCTCCTCTGAACTTTTTCCAATTTGTATACATCTGTCCTGAAGTGTGTGGTGCCCAGAATTGGACACACTACCCCAGGTGAGGTCTTATCAGTGCTGAGTAGAGTGGAATATATACTTCTTGTGCCTTGCTTACATCCCTCCCTCTCTAATGCACCGGAGAATGATGTTTGCTTTTTTTGCAACAGTATTACATATTTGACTCATATTTAGTTTTTGATCAACTATAACTCCCAGATACTTTTCTGCAGTACTCCTTCCTGGGCAGTCATTTCCCATTTTGTATTTGTGCAATTGATTATTCCTTCCTAAGTGTGCTAGTTTGCATTTGTCCTTATTGAATTTCATCCTATTTACTTTAGACAATTTCTCCAGTTTGTCAAGATTATTTTGAATTCTAATCCTATCCTCCAAAGTGCTTGCAGCCTCTCCCAGCTTGGTATCATCCATAATCTTTAGAAGTATACTCTCTTTGCCATTATCCAAAACATTTATGAAGATATTAAGTAGAACTAGGCTAAGCATGGATCCCTGTGAGACCCCATTCGATATGTTCTTTCATCTTAACTGTGAACCACTGATAGCTACTCTCTGAGAATGGTTTTCCAACCAGTTGTGCACCCACCTTATAGCAGTTTCATGTAGGCTGTATTTCCCTAGTTTGCTTATGAGAGGTTCATGTAAGACCTTATCAGAAGCCTTACTAATGTGGAGATATATCACTTCTAGTGCTTACCACTAATCCACAAACCTTGTTACCCTGTCAAAAAAGGATATTAGGTTGGTTTGATATGATTTGTTCTTGGCAAATCCATGCTGACTGTTACTTACCTTACTATCTTCTAGATACTAACAAATTATTTTTTGATTATTTCCTCTATTATCTTGCTGGGTACCAAAGTTAAGCTGACTGGCCTGTAATTCCCTGGGTTGTCCTTATTCCCTTTTTTTTATAGATAGGTACTATATTTGCCCCTTTCCAGTCCTCTCGATATCTTCCATCATCCACGAGGTCTCAAAGACAATCACTAATGGCTCAGTGATCTCTTCAGCCAGTTCCTTAAGTATTCTATATCACATGTATGACATAAGGAATTGAAATAAATTGTATGTGTTTAAGACTGTAGCCTCCAGGCTCTCTGTTATTGGGCAAGTCCATGGAGTCTTTTTTTTATTTTGGTGCACTTATATCTTTAAAAAAAGTGCAACAGTTTCTTTTTTCAAATGTTGTTAATATATTTGCTTCAGTGCTTAGATGCTGAATGCCATGTTTAGCCCAGAGTGAATTTTTATGGATAATAAACCCCTGAAAAGAGCAGAAATGTAGACAGCCCCTTAACTAAAGTGCTGTAAACAGCATGGTTGTAATACATGAATTTTCTCTGGTTAAACTAGGAATCCCTTTCTATCTGACTCCACTTCTGTTAGGTTGGTGAGAGATTGGGGTGTCTTGTACACAAGGGAGAAGGGAATTAATGAATTTAAAAAAGCATAGGCTTTATCTTGGGAAAGCACAGTCAACATTCTGTTGGCAATATATATGACAAACCATCATAAATGGGAGTGAGTAGCTGTTAATAGCTTGGGCTTGGATTGTAAATTAATTGTGAGTGGCCCTGTGGACCGTATTGTATAGCAAACAAACTGAACACATTGTTTTGTGTATAAACTCAGTAATGGCACATGGGAAGTGAGATTCACAACCAAAATGAGCGCTACCACTGATACCTCCTCCTATTGAGTTCAATTGTACATTTTAATTTTTCTTCTAGCCATAGACGCTGACTCTGTGGTGCTCCAGGGCTGGAACACCCATGGGGAAAAATTGGTGGGTGCTCTGCACCCACTAGCAGCCAAACTCCCCACCCCCACCGACCCAGCTCACCTCCCCTCCCCTCTCCTCCGCCTCCGTCACCTCCCCGAACGCGCCTCGTCCCTGCTTCTCTTCCCAGTACTTGCTGCAGCAAAACAGCTGTTTCATGGCATAACAAGCTCCGGGAGGGAGGGGAGATGAGCGGGAACGTGTCACTCTCAGAGGAGGCGGGGAAGAGGTGGGGCCAGGGGAGGGATTTGGGGAAGGAGTCCAATAGGGGCAGGGAGGGGGCGGATTTGGGGTGGGGACTTTGGGGAAGGGGTGTTATGAGGGTGGGGCAGAGGAGGGAGGGGGAGGGGCAGGGTGGAGTCAGGCGGGGGTGGGGGGTCGAGCACCCACCAGCGCCAGGAGAAGTTGGCACCTATGCCTCTAGCATAATCCAAACCTGCAGCTTTTGCTGCAGATACCTTCCATCTTACACAGCAGCCCACCCCTCCATATATTATATAGGGAGACAAGGAATCCTTGCAGATGCACATTAAGGGAGGAGCCAGAAGCAAGCATGGGATTCATACTAGCAGTCCCTGTGCTGCTCTCCCAGCAGGATCTCAGTGATTATGTGCAAATTCAGTGCTTGCAATCAGTGAGAGCTGCTAGCATGGAACTCGTGCACTTTAGTTACTCCCTTTATAAAATCCATTTGTAATAAATTATTTCAAGTTGGTTCTTTAATTATTTATAGTACCAAATGGTCATTCAACTTTCTGACTCATGGCTTGATTTACTTAGATAAGCAATGCAATGCCCTGCATCGACTTCAAGCACTGCTAAGCATTTTCATTTTACCCAAACCAGTTTTAAAACACCATGCAAATTATAGGCACAGACTAAAATTACTAAGTGGTTCTGAAAATCTAAACCATCGCTTAAGACTGCTATATTTTTGGATTGATTTTAATCAGTAATATTGTGCTAAGGGTGAATTGTTTTTAACTAGATTGATAATGTTCATGTCAAATGTACCCAGAGAGCTTGTGTGTTCCCTGTAAGTGATGTACAATAGCCTTGCCTTACTTTTGAAACTGGGCAAGAGCTACTGATCTTAAGGAAGCAAGTGAATAAGCTGAGATGTGCAAATTGGAATGTAGGGACACTGACTGGAAGAAGTTTGGAGCTATGTGAGGTCTTAAAGAGGAGAAGAGTAAATGTGCCACGTGTACAAGAGACTAAATGGAAAGGTTGAAAAGCCAAGATGCTGGTGGAGAGTTACAAAATCTATTACTCAGAATTCAACCTCCCAAAATGGTGTTGCAGTTATTCTTGATGAAACCATGCAGACAGATGTGATGGAGGTTACTAGAAGTTCGGACCAACTGCTGAGCATTGAACTGTGTCAAGAAGAGTTAACTATCCTTATAGCGAGTGAGTGTGCAACACAGGTAAGGAGAGAATCAAGAGGTAAGAGAGGTTTTTTTATGAGTTGTTGTACCTTATTGGAAATGTACCATCCCGCAAGAAGATAATTATCAGGGCAGATCTAAATGCATATTTTGGAGCAATGAAGGCTGGATATGAAACAATGGATGGCATTGGAACCAAAAACTCTGAGCAGCAATCAGTCCTACAGACTTGTTTGAAACTGGATTTGGCAATTGCAAACATACATTCTCAGAAGAGGGAAAGAGATTTAATAATGTATGCCCATAGAGGGCACAGCCCCAATTAATGCCTTTTTAATACACCTCTACCTCGATATAACACTGTCATTGGGAGCCAAAAAATCTTACCACGTTATAGGTGAAACCGCGTTATATCGAACTTGCTTTGATTCACCAGAGTGCGCAGCTCCCCCCCCCCCCAGGCCTCCCGGAGCACTGCTTTACCGTGTTATATCCGAATTCGTGTTATATCGGGTCGCGTTATATCAGGGTAGAGGTGTAATAGTGAGAGAGAGATCATGAATAATGATTTGTAAGGTAGAACCTGGTGAGTGTCTTTTGAAACTGCACAGATCTCTGCTTATATACTCCAGAATATGTACAACTCAGAAGCATCTGAACTGCTGGGCACTGGAGAGGCCTAAGTGGTGGTACTTAAAGATGGGAATGAAAAAACTTTCAAACCAGGAGTAATGCACAGACTTTCAAAAAAATGGCAGGCCATAGGCTTGAATGACGATAAGATGTTGTAACTGGTGGCCAAAAAGAAGGCCTATATAATCAACGAGGATGACATGAGGGAGAGAAAACCATCTATAGACTTGCCAAGGCATGAGTTTACTTACATTAGAAATGGATATGGTATATTGCAAACAAATGGTGCATCAACAAAGTTTGGAGTGATTATTCTGAAAGAATGATGAATGAGGAGAACCCAATGAAGGAATAAAGAACAAGATGAACAGGGATTTGATAGAGTGCATACAAGAGGAAAAAGATGCAGAGGCACTTTGGAAAATGAAAAAGGAGAAAGCACCTAGGCCAGATGAAGTACCAGTAAAGTCATTGGGAAGGGAAGGCATCAAATATCTTACAAGTTTGTTCAATGATAGTCTTAAAGGGAAAATGCCAGATGATTGGCGTAAAAGCTTTATGATGCCTATTTTTAAACATAAAGGAGATATTACACTGTGTGCTATCACCCAATTATGCTGATATTGCATGCTGTGAAAGTATGGAAGAAGACTACTGAAAAGTGTGTGAATTTTGAAGGTCAATATGGATTCATGCTGGGAAGGAGCACAACTGATGCCATATTTCTGATATGAATCCTCATGGAGAAGTTCAGAGAAAAGACACGGAAACAAGCTTTGGGCTTTGGGAACCTGGAGAAGGTGTATGTAGAGGGACGGCTGCCCCACTCCAGTAGGTGGGGGTTAAAAGCAGCCCTGGAGAGGGCTGTGGCTGGGAAAAGCAGTGAGAACAGCTGAGTGAGTAGCTGACCACAGGTGTGGCCAGCTCAATCAGGCCTGATAAGAAGGCTGTGGGCCAGGAACTGAAGCAGTCTCACTCTAGCCCTAGAGTGGGAAGGGCTAGCTGCCTGAGAGGACGGTACCTGAAGTAGAGCAATGTTGGGGAAAGGGCAAAAGTTGCTGGGGAGCTCCAGCCTGGTAAACCCCCAGGTTGCAGGCTTTGGTGAAGGCCTACAAAGGTACTGGGGCTACAGAGATTCAGCCTGGGAATAGACAGAGGCAGCTAGTCCTAACCCCTTGCTAATGATGAGTGGCCATTACAGACTGTAGTCTGCCCCAGTGAGTGGGGGCTAGATGATGACTGTCAGAAGCCACTGAGGTAAGGTGGGTTTAGAGGGTTGGGGGTTCCCCTGGGAGGGGAGACCCAGAGTGTGGGGGTAATGCTGGAGGTAGAACCCTGAGGTAAAGGGCACCGGGGTCTGGGAGGGACTCGGGGGCCAGCAGCAGGCGAGACACCAGACAGTAGAGGGCACTCTGAAGCTGGTGAAGAGCTAATTCCCAAGACAACCAGCAAGAGGCGCCGCGCTAGTGAGTCTTCACATGGCTACATTGTGCAATCATGTACCAAGAAAACTAGTTTGGTGGAGTTTGCAATGGAGAGATGTACCAGAAGGATATGTCTGTCTTCTCCAGGATATGTATGATTCTGTGACTACTGTAGTCAAAACTAATATTGGAATACAGTACAAAATTTTCAGTAAATATTAGCCTATATGAGGGCCCATGCTACTTAAACACATTTATTTAATAGAGCAAGATTCCATATTAAGAGGAAGAAGGTAAATGAAAAGTATTTTGTGTTCAAAATATGTAACTTGTTTTATCTAAGTAACTATATTACCTTCAAGGCAGGATGAAAATAATGACTCAAAGCTTCCTGTAGGCTTCCTGTTTGTATGTGTGTTTGAGTGGCAATGCTCTAATAGACATCCATAAGATTTCTCTATCTATTCGGGGGGGCGGGAGAGGCGGAGATTGATTTCACAAGAAATATGTAGTTTCATAAGAAACCTTTTAGTTAGCCATTCACGCCAGGTACTGAGCACCCTGACTTGCCATTGATTTCACTGAGAGTTCAGGGTCCTCAGCACCTTTTGAAGCACATATTAGCTTGTATTGCAAACTCCAAATGTATAAACTTCATGAGAGTGACCCAAAAATCATGAGATTTAAAACAAAAAATATTATAGTGTGTTTTTTTGGTCAGTCTTTTCATTTTTGGACTCCCACTTCCCCTTCCCCCAATGTGAGTATGTCACTAGTACTGTCACCAACACCCACCAAATATATTGGGTATGGTGATTTTGGCCCTTTCTCCGGGAGCTTTTTCTACCACATCTACCAACCCCCTAAGCCTGAAATAAATCCTTTGCCCCCAGGGACCAAATCAGTTATGCCTCAGTCCTTCCCCCAGCCTCACCTCTGCTCTCCTGCAGTTCCTGGGATTCTTCACCCCCTCTCCTGTGGGGTGGAAGCTGCAGTGAGATTCCTTTCTCTCACTTCCAGGCTGGGGTGGGCATTTCCAGAGGTTCTTCATCCTCCTCTGCCTATTTCTAGGCTAGATGTTGTGGAGAGGGAGAGGAGCCGAGGAGCAGTCCCATTGCTCACAGTATGGGAGGGAGTGGAGCCACCCTGAGTTTCTGGGTTATTTCTGCTGCCTCCTCCCCTCCTGTGATAACAATGTCAGTTCCTGAGGGAAAGTGAGGGAGAGAGCTTTGCCTGCCTCTGCAGCAGATGATTGACTGCTCTTACCCAGGGGGTAGGTAAGGGAGCCAACAAAAGGGGTGATTTTCCACAGGCCGGGCTGACATTTGTAAGAGTGCTGAAGTTCTGGTGTGATTGCAAGACAGGCTCCAGCCTTGGCTGAAATCCCATGAATCACAAGGAAAAAAGTCAGAATTAGCAATGCTGGAACCGGGCCTTAGGGTTGAAAAGTAGAAAACATAAAAAAGCTCTAGATCCTCAGCTGCTATAAATTGGCAACGCTCTGGTGACTTTTTAATGGAACTAGACTGATTGAAACCAGCTGAGGATGTGGCCCATACAGTCTGAAAACTTCAACTTCTCTTTTTAGAACATAATCAAATCTGGTCATTGCTAAAACTGGGGATATGTGACATGTCAAATTTAAAGATGTTTTGAAAATTATATTCAGAACTGTTTTGTGGGTGTATCACCAGTGCCTCTTTTGTTCAAGGAAAAAATGTTGAAACTACTATAAATGTGCTTTTAGATATCTGCATCACAGAGCATTGTCAGTGCAAATCTACATTAATCCAGTAGACATGCAATCCAAATTCAATTCAGTGAACGTAAAATCATTATTGTATATAGACTAATTCTTCTCCCAGTGAGTAAGGAGTGGAATTTCTATGAGAGTATACACAGTCATGCATTCTCTCACTTACATAAACATAAATTACATATAGTCACTGCCATTAGAATGGAAAACTTCCATTCAGCTGGCAAGCACAATTATTTTAGAGAAATTCATCTTTATTCTGAATGGTTATACATGTGGAGCAGAATCAAATATCAAAGAATTAGATCTATTGTTGATGTACTGCTGATAACATTAAGAGTGAGGTTGCTCTCCAGATATTTACATTACCCTTGGAAATTAGACCACAATGAGTCACCTAGCCAGCCTTCTGCAATACCTCAGAAATCATCTAGTAAAATATTCACATATGCTGTTGCCTGTGCAAACTGTACATTAAAGAATGAACATAGAATCACATTCAAAATCAAGGCTTACTTTGGGACTATTAACATAGGTGGTACGTGTTCAGGGAGGCTCACATGTGAGCGCTGGAAGCAACCTGGAAGTGGGGGAGGCCATCGGCTTCCGGACCGTGTCTCCACCCCTGATGCCCTACCCCTGCTCTGCCTCTTCCTCTGAAGCCCTGCCCCTGCTCCTTCTCTTCCTGCCCCCTTCCCAAGGCCCTACCAGCCACTTGTTCCTCTCTGGCCTCCTCCCCCGAGGTCCTTCCACCCACTTCTTATTTCTCTCCCCCTTCTCTCACGAGGCCCTGTCAATCCGCCAGTCACTCCACTCCGCCCCCATCTGACTTGGCCCCATCACTTTTTCCTGCCTCAGGCAAGTGACGTGAGGGAGTGGGTAGAGATGAGTGAGCAGTGGCTGGGGGGCCTCTGGGAAGGAGGCATAGTGGGGGCAGGAAGAGGCAGGGCAAGGGTGGGGAGTGGCCCCACTTTTACGGAGCTTTGTCTTCTGGCACTCCAAAGGCAGCAGTGGGCCAGCATGCCTCCGGAGAGGTGAACCATGCCACATCCACAGCATTTCCCTCCTGCATGGACAGATTTGTTGGGGAGGCTTAACCTCCCCTGACCTCCTATACTCGCCGCCCATGGCTAATAACTGGTGAAGAGGCCCTTCTTTTCTCGGTCTAGAAAACTAGTTAATGTCATTATTTCTTCATTCGTGACACCAGTGATAGAGATGAATATGTGCTAGCATTTGATAATGGTCTACCCCTGGAAATGAGGTAATATATTTCTGTAAAGTTCCCTACCACAGTTCACTGCCAGCGGTGCTGCATTATAAGTGTAACAAGATGACCAACTGTGTTCCCACTTGGGCAATGCTGTAGATTTGTATTTTACTCCTTTCTCGGGAGAGCCTAAAAGCCTATTCAAGGGTATCATTCCAAACTAAGCACATTGCATGAGAATATTAAATTTCAATGACAAACACCTGCATGAATGTTTCTGTAAAGGCTCCGATTATAGAAGAGCCCAACTCCTTGGTCCAGGCTCCCACCAAATGATCAGTAGGACAGCCTGCTCCCTGAAGCTGCTGGTGTATACTCTCTCCCTGCTAAGGGTTGTCATAGTTCCTAGTGTCCTTTCAGTTCTTGGGTGCTGTTGATAGAGGAAATCCTCTGTCTATTTCTTTTCAACCATCCCAAAAATCATCTTAAAGCTGAGAAGACTTAAAAATATTCCTCTGGATTTAAATGCAGCTAAAAGGAAACTCAGTTTCTGCCCATCCTTTTCTTAAAGTGGCAAATCTAAGTTTGTGCTCTGAGGGCATGGCTGAGGTACTGATGAAGCCAATGAGAATTCTGCCGTTGACTTCAGTAGGAGCTAGATCAACCCTGAGAGGCTCCCTCTTTTGAGACAAGGCTATGATGGGGATGACTGATGTGGCAAATCCTTTCTCTTCTTGCCCAGATGCATGAGTGTTGAGGTGAGAAGCTGGTGGGGATGGTTACTCTATCACTCCAATTGGCCCTGAAAATTTCTGCGTTGAGAGGATGTGCCAACAGCCTGATTAACCAGGCTCAGGCCAAGCAATAGAAATGAGACTGCCTCTGCTTATATCTAAAGTAATCACCCACCCCGAACCTACTGCTAGTGTTTTGTTTTGGTGGGGTTTTTTGGGGGGAGGGGAAGCGGTAGTCAGCTGTATTGTATGTAGTCCCTTGTTTGGTGGCTCAAACTGGGTCTCCTCTAGTTAACTCAAATTAGCCCAGTCCATCAAATTAATAAAAAAAAAACCAAATCAGTTACCCCTTAAGCTCTAAATTTTAAAGTCTTCCTTCTGGGTTTGTCTTCTTTACTGGTCCCAGCTGTGGATACATGGGTTCATGAGCGGCAGTTTTGGCATTTGTGCTTGGGTATAGTCAGCCTGATTGCTTGTAAACTGAGAAGGCTCTCCTCCCTTCTGCTATAGTCTCTGTAACCCATTACAGAGGGGTAAAGAAAACTAGCAAATTTAGTAGTTTATTGATCTCTAGGCAATCTCTAGTGGAGCTTAACAGTCTCCTGAGGCTTGGCCATCTTGAAGATTCCATGCTACTTAAAATAAACATCAGTCAGACCTAACTTCCCTGCGCCACTACTAGTAGAATTGAGTGGACTCTTCCAGCTCCGTTATCAAATAGCCTGCACCACCTTGATGGCTAAACACGATCTGGCAGCTCTTCGACACACATGGCAGCCATGAGGAGCTGTGTACTGTCACCACAACTCAGTCCAGCACAATGCTCTTCAAATTCCTCACTCCCATGCAAACTTAATCCTCATAAGGCCCTTCTTTCTACAGAAGTTTAAACATACAAGCTTTATGGTGTATTCTGAAGGTCATCAGACCTGAATTATTTTGAACCAGGAAGATGAGCAGTAAAGCTGGAAGTGGTTTTCCTGTCCTGCAAATATTTTAAAGATTTTTGGGAAAAAAAATCTTGTCCCAAATCAGGAAGATTTTATCTTTTTTTCTCTCTTATTGTACAGAGCACCCCTCCCCCCCAGGTTATGCAAATCCAGATTTACGGAAAAATTTCCGTAATCTAGAAATAGGTATGTGTGTGTGTGTAATGGTTGGGTATATGTTTCCAATTTACGCAAAATTCGAGTTACGCAAGGCGTTCCAGAACGGAATGCTTGCGTAAGTCAGGGAACATCTCTACTAAAATGTGCATAAATTTTAAGCAGAAAGTAAAAATGAAACATTTTGCCAATTTCCAAACTTCTTTTTCCAAAATAATTGTGAGTCAAGCAATTTGTCAAAACCAACTCATTCCTGGAAAAAAAAAATCAGTTTTGGTGAATTGGCATTTGCCAATGAAAAAAGTTTAATCAAAAAATTTACAATCAGCTGTAGTGAGTAAAGAGTGCTCTTCCACTAGTGCTCTCTCTTATAGACGGGGAACTCCAGTTTGAATCACTCTGCTGATCAGAACTGTGGCAATACAGCACAAGGTGAGAGGCAGTGTCTCATGTAAGATATTGTGGAAAATACTGGTTACTAACTATCTTGGTTCACAAGAAAAGGCACTATTGAGAATACAATATTTTTAATTGGCTCAAGTAATAACTTGTGCTATCTAAGCTTTCGGGCTAAATAGATCATTTCCAAGTATAGGGGGAGGCATGTAAGCTTCTGTATAATAAAGTGATTGGTCCAGAAAAAGGTTTTGCATTAACTACCTTGTTTAGCTATCAGAATTTTTTCCCTAAGAAGAAATAAAGTTGTAACAGCATTCCGATTTCTTCATTACACACTTTTAAATGCCTGTCCACTAAAGACTCTTGCTTCCCATGATTCCTCACAAGAAGGTTGACATATTATTCCCCAGTGTTCTAAACCTGATGTTAGTTTCTATTAAATCCTGCTAGACAGGCAGAACAATATTTGAAACAAGACTGTTTGAACTAAAATGTAATTGGACTCATTTAAAGTCTTATTACAATGAAATCTGACTTCTTCCTTGTAATTTGACTTGTAGAAACCGTTCAAAAACCATTACCTTTTGCCACAGGCTGTAAATTTAAATTCTATCCTAGGTAAGCATAATGAGAAAAGAAAGTTCTGATGTGGCTGGAGATCATATCAGCTTCAGCCTGATTAATTATTTCCACAAGATCAATCAACACCTTATTTAGATAACCGGAGGCACTCACTAGTTAATTTGCTAGAGTAGAACAATGAGGGCAAGCATTTATCTGGCCAGTCAATAGTCAGATTAGTACTAGAAAGTCAAACACTAGATTTGAAAAGTGGTGGTGAAGAAAGGAAAAGACTGGAAAAACACATCAACTTTGCAGTTCTTAGCCCATTTTCTGATTACATTTCAGTGATTCCACATCATGCTATCCCTACCCAAAAGTCTTGTCTACCACATCCACCTGCTAGTTTATTAAATGTTCAAAACCTACATTTAGAAACTGTGTATTCATTTATTTATATACATTTATGACCATCTAAAAGAAATAGATGCCTCAATTGCACTTGCAAACTGATGCATGAAATCTACAATATGTATCCCATTACCCAGTTTGTATATGCACAAGAATAATTTGCAGTCACAAGATAGACATTAGTTCTCATATATAATATTACACACTTCTGCAATGGAAATGTGCATATTAAAGCTACAAAACATTGGTAATATGAGTCAATACTAAGATCAACAGCTGCTTGTTACTCTGCCCTGTGCGGATGAATTGTCCCTTTCATAGTTAACCTACATGAACAGTGAGATGGCCCAATCAGGAGTCATGCATCTATATTCAGATCACACTCTCCGATCTCAGAGTCAGACGATCGAGAGTGTTTTGTAAGAGGAGGGTGCAAACTCCCATGGTTTTGCAACAGGCACCTAAACACTGATAAATGCCCGAATTGGTCCTGTTGGATAATAAAGGTTTTGTTTTGTTTAGAGACAAAAAAGAAATATTAATTGTATGTAGAGTATTTCCGTGCCTCTTCTTTTCTAGTTACTGGGCCAAATTAAACTCCTGTATATTCCGTCAATGGAATTACAGCAGGGATAAATTCAGCCCTGTGTTTGATGGGGAAAAACATTGATACAGCCATTATTAGAGGACAACAAAACTTTCTTTCTGCCTAGTTGAATTGAAAGGAAAGGAAGGAGACCTTCCCATTCAATTCCCAGCTCTGCCCCAGAGTTACTGTGTGACTCTTGATGAGGCGCTTAATCTCTCTGTAACAATACAGAGGTCTCTATAATAATACTTTCTTTCTCATACTCTTTGTCTGCTCCATTTGGACTGCAAGTTCTTTGAGATGGGGATCATATGTATATACAGTGTATAGAGTAGTAGAGCTGCAGTCTTGGTTGGGGCCAAGAGGTTCTGTATTACAAATAGTACATAATGATTAACATTAGTAGTAGGATTCATAGCCTTTTGCCTTTAGGTCACCAATTAAAAAAACAGAAATGTTGGTCAGTAGTAACTTAGTCATTATCATCTGATGGCTTTTGATGGTCTTTGTGGAAAGGGTTAAGAGGGAAGATATCACCATCACTGAAACTACCATTACAATTGTAACTAATTGTTACCTCACACATTATTCTTAGCACAAGGTCCAGGCAGAAAACAAGAATGAAGATTGCACTGCCCCCAACACCTGTGGAGTCTATCCATTCAGAACAGGGTTGAGGAGCATTGCTGGGAGAGTGTGGAAAAGTCTACACAGCAGCTACCTTTGCTATGCTGTTTGGTGGTTTTAGTTTCCAGTATTGTCAGACTGGGAAGGAGAACTAAAATTCCCTTAAATATAAATAATGTGCTCTATCTAAAAGTGTGGATTTAATGATGGGTATAAACAAAAGCCATTTTGACGTTGCATTTTTGTGAAAACTGGATCTGGGTACTATATACACTTTTTCAGTAAGGTTCTCCAATCAAAGCTCTCTCAGAAGCTTAACAGACATTTGAACCATCTGCTAAAATTCCTTTCCTCTACCTCACTTTTTTACACTTTCGGCAATCCATGTCTTCACCTGTTCTTCTTAAGGGATGATATGGTTCACATATTTTATCAGTCTTGTATCCCCTTACTAACTGGATACATTAGAGCCACCAATGTGCCTAAAACTTGGTTATAAAGCAGTTTGGAAATGTCATATTTATTTTCACAGAACTTAATAATTAATGGATTTCTAGGTGACAGTTATAAGATCAATACTAGGTTTTGGGATGAAAAGGAGTGAAGGTTCAAAGTTACCTATCCTCTCCACACCCACTGCTTCTCCTGTAACAGCAAGTCTTGTAGAAATCATTGAAGTGCTAATGTATGCCCTTTACATGTGGCTCTATGCCAAGTCACAGGGTTTTGTTATAATTCTCCTCCTGTACACCTCTTATCATGTTGAATTTGTCCTTGGTATGGATGGCATCGCTATAAGTGAGGATTTAATTATAGCCATTTAGAGACAACTTAAGAACTCTTGTCTAATTTACTGCAGTTTTAAAGTGGAATCTGGATAAGAGTTCTAAAGTTTTAAAATACTGATGGATAAGCCACTTACTGAACAGTGTGTGTAGTGTGAATTCATTTTCAAGGAGAAGTGAAAGAAATATGAGCCCTCAGCATAATTAAAATCACATGAATAGAACCACCTTACAATCTCTGCCTTCGTCATTTCAGGCTCTTAGGATTGTTATGATTGATCAATCGGCTTTCTATTCATCAGATCAATTATTGTATTATAACATGTTGTGGCATTTGTTCCAACTTGAAATATGTGTCTGACAGATTTTCATGGAAGATTTTATTTTAAAATCCTATAATATATATCTAACTTTATCTTATTATTTTAGACTCCATAATTTTGGTCTTTCTTTTCTGATCTCTCTACTTCTGCGCATTCGAGAATACCCAGTAGATGTCTTATTATTGTAAGTCTTGTTAGTCTATGCCAGTGATCAAGATACAGTTTACTGTACTGAGTTATTTCAGAGTATTTATTTTTAAAGTACTTATTTGTTTTGCAGTGTTGTAAGGCCCTGTGGAGCAGTCGGATTTGCCCAGGGGCTTTCCAGTAATTTGAAGGTTCAGCAACTTGTATAAGATACAGTTCTTCACTTCTCTTTAGGTACATAGGAAGGGATATAGCCATAACCCAAACTACTTGCCTCTTACCTAAATATTCAAAAGACCAAATTCTGCTCTTGAGTGAGTACATGTGGATTAATTGGATCTTAATGGCTATTCTGTTTCCTATCTGCTTTAGCAACATTTTCACTATTAGAGTGATTTCCAGCCGTAACACATAATATTGAATAAAGTCCCCATTATCTGGACGTAGAGGACCAGATTCTCAGCTGGTGTAAATCAGTGCAGCACCACAGATTTCAGTGACTTACATCAGCTGATTTTCTGTGATAACCATGCTTGATTCTTCATGCTCTTATTTATTTATCTATTTCTACATTGGAAGTTGGCTCACACCATTGTTTGTTTTTTTTTTAAGTAGTTGGTTTTAGATGAAAATTTTGATGCTGATATAGAGCTTCTTTCCTGTTTCTCTTTGGAGAAGGCTCACATGGATAGGACACTCCCAACTTCATTCAGGGTGGAATGCTTCTGCGTGAGGAAATTAGAGTGGAAAACAGATATGGTCATATCTTGCAGACCATGAAAACATGTTTGTTTTTAATGAGGTGCTCCATTACTGTTAGGGTTCCCTCAGAATAAGACATGCTGTCTGCTCTTCCAGTTAGAAAGTTATAATATCTATAGAACCACTTGTTGATAATCGAGGTCTTCAGCAAGAAAAATTATTTCACTTTTGTTTCAAAGTTTTTAGTGACTTATGAAATTCAGCAAGGACTATATTGGGCTCACAGGTGGTAATGATGCTCAGAGTAGCCCTGAAAACTTTTTTAATAATCCTGTAGTGGTTGCCATTTAAATATTAGCAGTTACCATTTTAAAATTATAACCATTACCATGAAGTTACAGTGAATGCCTGTAATGCAGATGCAGTGCTTATAACTTCCAAATGGTAAATATCAAGAGTCAACGATCGTCTTATATTCATAACATGTTTAATTCAGAATAAGGCTTTTTCCCTTTCTCAGCAATGTATGCTATCAATAGATCTTGGCTCCATTTTATACAAATTTTATACAATTGTAAGTACCTCTTATTAAGAGATAATTAGTCTCTCTAGAAGTTAAGGTGGCAATTGGGTTTCATTACAAGACTTCTTTTAGTTCTTGAAGTTGAAATCTGTATGTTTACAATCTTGTTTGAATGTTTAAAATCTGCTTCTCTAGGTGAAGAATAGTCTCCATTAATGCATGTTTCTCAGTGAAACCAATAGAGAAATCTACAGACAGTTGGAGAAAATTTGTAATGACAAACCAGGGACAACTGCATAATCTTCAAGAAATGGATCATTTTCACATCCAGGTTGCTGCCCATGGCTGCTTCCATGGCAGGACTGATTCCCTGGAGAGGGTCAGGTATCCCTTATCCAGGACAATGAATTATTGTGATCCTAAGGGACCCTCACTGCCATATGACAAAAGAGTCATTGTCATGTAACAGCAACTTCTATCAGGCCCAACAAACTCTCTACGCTTAGACACATGAGATTCTTTATAGATAAATAATGTGACAGCAATGTAAGGTATCAAATAAAAGTTTATAGCATACTGGCCATACATGGTGAGATGCATGTATGAGTGTCATGCAAGAAGTTGTTTGTATGTATGAAAAATATTGTTAGACTAAGTAACCAGGAAGAGTTGAAAAACAAGCTTTTCCTAGACAAGGGAATGTTGATTCACCTGTCTTCATAAGTCTCTGATGAAAACAAAGCAGATAAGCCAGGCATAAAGGAAGCCCCCATATGCTTATTAAGTCAACAGAAAATAAAGAGTTTGGAGGGGAGATGTGAAACCAAGAATGCTTTGTTCTCACACACTCCATCCTGGGCTTTGTCAGCTGCATTACCCCAGAGGAGGGCAGCAGTCTTGGCGGTTCCTGGGTCAAATATTGGTCTTTTAATGAAGCTGGGAATTGGAACCTGATGTGTTCGTGGTGGCCTAAACCATGGAGGAGGCAGTTACCTGCACCTTATGGGAGCTGAAGCTAATGCATTGTTTTCACAATCAGATACATACCTAGTACAGCACATCTAGAAAGCATTGTCCATCCCTTTGTGCAGGGTCTAGCCAGTTTATATTTCCCATTTATTTGAATGTGTTTACTACCACTATTGAACCACATCTTGCTGAACTATAGTGAAGGTGTTAAGAAAAGAAAAAACAAACAAAGGTTTCACATTGATCAGATCTTGAAGCTGGAGTTAGTTGTGTTGTTTCTTTGTGCCTGAAATGGTAACAAGACAAAGGGAAAATACTGTACTTGCACATTTGCAGTCTAAGAGCTAAGAACGCCAATGAACCAGAGATGGATTATTCCTTTACAAGAGGCTCTGTGCTGCGAAGCCTTTATAAAATATTATTACACCTCCAAAATGCTGAATGATAGCAATTCCAGTATTTCATGTGTTTAAATCTATTTTCATTTAAATACACAGTTTTGCACTCTGCTTCTTCCTTGAAGCTTTTCAGCAAAGTTATTTCCATAATCAGTTCTATAAAGAGGAGTTTAAAATGTAGCCCAGAAATACACTTTGCATGAATATTTCTATTTCTGTGTAATTTAGCTTTCTTAGGAAATACATTTTTAATATCTAATCATTTTTACTTATACACAACAGAACAGCGTAACATCATCCTACAGTGTCATTCGTAGGAAAGGCCACTTTCACTTTTCCTCCAGCAGCAACCAGTCTTAGGGCTACTAATATTGTGTTAAAACAACTTTCTGAATTACTGACATCTAGAGAAAGAGAGAGTCTTGTTTGACTTATAGTGAAAACCTACAAGGCACAGTTTGATGCATCATGCTACATTACTCCATTTTTGCCATTGAAACACCATAGTCTGAGAATTAGCATCTGAAGGAACAGAATGTGAATCAGACCCATGTTTTTATAGGTTTGGGAATTAGGTAGTGATGTAAAATCTGTTACAGTGAATTATTAACATATGCCTAACCACTTTGGACTACATTGGTTATATTTGGCATGCATTGAATTCTAGTTTCTGCTTTGAGTTCTGTTTTATTGGAGGTTCTCTCTGACATTGTATTCCATCTCATCCCAAAATATTCAGTGCCCCTCAGGCTGCTGACAGGACTTCCAGTTGTCTACTAAGTGCTCTGCTTGTCTTAGCTGTTTTTTAAATAGTGTGTACTGAAGGTTATTGGTCACCCCTTGCATATTGATTGCACTATGACCTGTACGTATAACAGACTGATGTAAAAAGCATCCTCCTTTATGTAATTTCCACATTTAAACTAAAGACTCTCAAACTCCTAATTACAGAGTTACAATTTTTTTCTCCTCAGGCCCAGTGCTAGCCATAGTTTGAGTGGCCAATGGTTTTTTTCCCCCCAGTGGATTATTATATCTATAATTGTGGTTTTACATTCCTTTGATGTACTCTCTGTGTACTCTGTGAAGTAGAGAATCCATAGCAAGACCTTGAAAACACACACAGTTAAGAATAGTGAGCGCAAAGTTTTTAAGGAGGATTTGCACAGTGGAGCAACCTTGTAAGATACCATTTAGTACAAAACCTTCCCAGAGGCCCCATTGTTCTAGACACTCTACAAGCATGTAGAGTGACATGGTCTCTGCCCAGAAGTGCTTGCCATCTAATCTAAGACAAGATGCAACAACTTGATTGAGTGTGACAAACAAGATGAGGGCATTGTGGAGAGAGGATCAGGATACAGATAATAAGACCACATGGTTCATAGGGGAGTTATGAGCCCAACTTGATGGTTGGGAATCATTCAAAATATCTGTTAACAAACCCATCTGTTCCTCTAAACTAGCCATCACCAGTTAGCCCTTTCCAATAGATGTCATGGCAGAAGTTCTAGTTGAACAATATTTGTGTTTTAACAAGTACCTTATTTTTCACAACTTTTGTAACCCTGAGCTTTTGTCATCAATTTGCAGCCATGGATATGACTTTGATAACGGAGAGACAAGTGGGGTGAGGTAATATCTTTTAATGGACCTAATTCTGTTGGTGAAAGAGACAAGCTTTCAAGCTTACACAAAGATCTTCAGGTCTGGGTAAGGCAGTCTGTCTGTCTACAAATATAGCAGCATGATTTTTTTTCCCTTGTGACAGCTGCTCTACAAACATATAAGAAGTCACATTTTGGATGCTACTAGAATACAAGCTGTCAGAGTTCAGGGCAATTTCACCTGTATTCCCCCCTTGTGGTCCACCAAAGAGCACCACTTAAAGGTTTCCAGCTCCCAGCCATCATGTGTCTTGGGCCGAGACCCACATTTCTCTCCCTCCTCATCGAGATTTTCCAGGCTACACAGTTCCCTGTCTATGCCTTCATATTCTCAGCAAGCTAAACTGCCAAAAAGGCATGTATTTTTTGCTTTCTCTCCAGAGGCTATGACCAGTGTGTTGCCTGCAATTATTTATTACCACACAACTCTTTATAAGCAAGCACATTTGTTTATAAGGTGAAAACATTATAGGAAAAAAATAAAAAAAATAAAACAACCAACATGCATGCTAAAAACCTTACCAGAGGTCACCCCAACTCCAGCCCCAACTCCTTGGATTTTGGTAGGTGTCTTTCCTTCAACTGGTTTTTCCCTGTGTTTGCAAGTTCATAACTGTCTCAGATTCATAACCAGAACCCAGGCTGGGCAGAGCTGTCATTTATGTATACAGTTTAGGCCTTTGATCTTGGCTTTCATTAACAGGTAATGGGAAGACAAAGACCCTCTTCTCAGGGCATAGCTTCTAGGCTAGGTTTCTGCATAACCAGAGTTTGGGAATTCACATTAACCTTTCCCTAGGGAATTCAGCAAGAAATCCACTTCACATGTATCATTCCAAATGTCCATTCTTGTGTAGCACAGTGTCAATATAGACCTTTAAACTTTCGGGCCCCACATCACGTCTTCCCGCTATAGAGGTTACATAAATTCCTGGCCCACAATAATACAGAAACTTTGTATTTAATACAATAAATTTTTTTTCAAGGCTACTGCAGGAAATTGTCATAGCTGTCACACAAGCAATAACAATTGATTTTTTCGTAAAATTAAATAAGCAGCGGTGGGCAGGGCTGGAACAAAATCATGTTCAAACCCACACAATGTTGGATTTTAAGACAGTTATGAAAATCTAATGAGTGGTGCTGCTATCTGGATTTATATTTGTCTGATATACTTGAGAGTTTCACCCAGTTTGAAAGTCCCCGTTTAGGAGATTAATATTGCAAAAAGTAATTGTGTAGATGTTTTCTGTATCATCTAAAAAGCTGAGTTTCATCTGGGTAATGATTTGTTATGAAGATTTTTCACAACTGCAGAACCCCCAAACTATAAGCCAGATTCCATCCTCCTTTAACTGTGGTTTAGCAAGCACGAATAAGAACTGTAATGTGTAAGTGAAATTCCAGTGTTAAAGCGGAGTGGAAACTGAGGGACAGCTGCTCACATTAGTCTCCAACATTGTTTGTGTGGCTTAAGAGCATGAGTACCCAACCTTAGGGCAGATTGTTAGGAACCAGGACACAAACCCCCAATTGGTTGTGAGTTCTAACTTAGATTTCAGCAACCAATTATCAAATGTAAACTCAGGCACTATAACAGCCTAAACATGAACTCTGACAGTCCCCCTGGGTTCTCCAATCTGTCTTGCCACACAAGAGTGCCATCCTTTGTGAAAGATGCTCCCTTACCCCAAAAATCACAGCAATATTCAGGTTGCTCCCAGTCCCAAGGGACCAGTCACTTACCTCAGGTCAATTGTACCTTAGATCTCATACCAAAGTCAACCCTTGTAGCCAATTCTATAATAAAATGTCTAAGCATTTATTAAATAAGAAAAGGAAACAAGTGTAATGCAGGTAAACATAGATACACAAGATGAGTTACAATCTTAAGTTTCAAAAGGTAAGAGACGCTTCTATAATAAACATGGTCTATATGTTCTTTAGGGCTAACCTAGTCTAAGTACTGAGGTTTTCTTGCTTCTACCTAGAAAATCTTGCCCCCAAAAGTCCATGCAGAATGGAGATACGGTTCCTTCTTGCTAAGGTTTTTTTTCCTCATGCCAAGTGCTCAGAGCTGCAAAATCAGCTGATGGGAGTAATTCACTTGCATGACTCATCTTCATGGTTGGAGAATAGCTGAACAACGAAGCCTTTTGTCCTCTTTTATGTTCCACAATAGTCCATCTGGTGTGATGTTCCATCCTTGTTGGGCAGGATGTAACACCTTTCGTTGGAGACCAGCACTTTGCATTTGTTAATGTCTCTCTCCTCTCTGGTGATGTACACAGTCACAGAGGCTTACAGTACAAATGCTTAAGTATTATCTTACAGCATGTGATACAAATTATATGAGTGAGATTAATGCATGAAGCAACTCAAAAGCATTCAATAAAGTCTAAACACATTCTTATAATCCTAATGCCTATTTTAACAATACTAACATACAGGTGATCCAGACTGGTTTCAGCTATGTATTTGTTAGGGTTAAGTTAAGACATGGGGACCTTGGCTTGAGCTGGCACCTGGTCTGCCAGTATCACAGTAACCATGCTATTCAGCAAGATGAATAAAAGAGGAGAATTTGAGATAGGGAGTGGTTGCAAGAGAAGAGGAAGAAAGGAGGAAGGTGGTGAAAGTTGTTATGGGGGAGAGACTAGGAAGTGCCGGCGGTGGGGATGTACTGTGATGAGGAGAGAAGTGGAAAACTCTAGATAGATTGATAGAATTAGCAGAAGCTTTGCTGAGAAGAGGACCAGGAATGTGATCTGAGATGCAGATACCTGCAACGGCAGGACCAAAATAAGAATAGCTGGTTGTAAGTTGGTACCCAGGGGGCACAGTTCAGGGACTGAAAATGATTGGTGATTGGGAATAAATTTGCACCCTCTCTCCGCAAGTCTCATAATTCACTTCACTTTCCAGCTCCTGTCTCAGCGGGGCTGTGGAGAAGCTTTTGCATGTGTTTATTAATATGATTCAGTTTGGTTGTGGGAGCTGGTAGAGGCAGAATAGGCATGGCCACCTTTCATGGTATTAATAGTGGTTGAGCAGTGATTTTCTGTCAGCATCTATGCACACCTACCAGAATTTTTCCAATAGTATGTTAAAGAGTGGTGTTTAGCTCATTTGATAGGTAAGAGCCTGTTATTTAAACAGCTTATTAGCCGGAAAGCTAACAATTCAATTAAAAACTAAACTAATTAAGAGTACTTTAATCTGTTTGATCCTTTAGGCCATGTCTCCATTATGTACAGGAAGGATAAGGAAACCTTGTGAAACTCCATTGTTTCCCAGTCTGAAAATGTTGTATTCTGTGAAAGAAAATAAATAGGTGTAGATGTTCATTTCAGAATGAGGAAGAGATGCAATGCACAGAAGTTAAATACAATAGAGGCAATTTGTTAATACTGACAATAAGTTACACTAATTCACTAGGGCTAAAGCATCTTTCTGTAAGACAGAATTCCTTAAAATACAGATTCAGTGAGGACTGTGAAAGCTTTTATGGAATGTTTAAGTCTGCAGGGGACAGGAGGAAGGACAGTTCAGTGTTTAGGGCACTAGCCTGGGACTCTGGAGACTTGGGTTCAGTGCCATGCTCCCATACAGATGTCCTACGTGCCTTAGACAAGTCAATTAGTCTCTTTGGGAAGTATCAAAGGGGTAGCCGTGTTAGTCTGGATCTGTAAAAGCAGCAAAGAGTCCTGTGGCACCTTGTAGACTAACAGACGTATAAGAGCATGAGCTTTCGTGGGTGAATACCCACTTCTTCGGTTGCATCCGAAGAAGTGGGTATTCACTCACGAAAGCTCATGCTCCTATATGTCTCTTTGGGAAGAATCCACAAAGCTGCGTATGAACCAAAGCCCCCCTGTGTGATGCACAAAACTCCTGCCAAACCCTGTAGGTTCTTAAACTCACTCAACGCCTGTATCGTTCAAAGTAATAATTCCCTAGAAGCGTATGTTCCTACATCTTGCCATATGCACTGCTGCCTTGCTCTAGGCATCTGGATGCCTGCCTACCTACCACATAAGCCCCAGAGCAATTCACAAATGAGAGGAAGATGGACATTTAGCTGCCTAACTTGCCAAAGGGTCCAATCTGGTAGGTGCTCTCTGAGCACGCTTACCAGATTTGTTGCTATTCAAAAGCCAGCTATTGGTGCTGGTGCTACCACAACCCATCTTATAAAATTCTCCCCTCCCTGGCAGAAAGGATTTGCACAAGGGTCTCCCACCTCCCTGGGGAGTTCTGTAACCGCTGAGCTATGGGATAGGCTGATGTGGGACTCCCTCAGTCTCTCCCATTGAAGCTCTTCCACTGAGGATAAATAAATGAAGAATGATTGGACCAGGGGGACTTGACACACACACACTCTCTCTCTCTCTCTCTTTCTCTAGCCTAATTTAGAGAAAGGTGTGGGGTTGCCCAGCTTAAGTAGCTTTGTGCCTAGAGTGCTGGCTTTTGTGGTCTAAGGCACCTCTCTTTCCCTAGTCATTGTACAGGAAGCCTAATTCAGCTTTGTGGATGACAGTGTTGTTCCTGTGATTTTCTAGGCACTTAAAAGTTTGGTGCTGTGAAACTCAGTATTGCAACACTTAAATCCCTTTGTGGCTTCCGCCTTTTGTGCCTTAATTCTTCATCTGCAAAATGAGGTTAATTGTACTACCCTACCTCACTGGAGTGTTGTGAGGGTAAATACATGAACTATTGTGAGGGGTCAGTAATGGGGGGGCCATATGAGTTCTATAGTTAGAAAGCCAGGGTGGGTTTAGGCGCATTTATAACCTGTGACTATTTGCTCAAATGTTTAGCAGGATTAGCGAATGCTGTTCACACAGCACTAGGCCTCCTTCTACCCTGATTTTTCCAGAGCGCTCTGTATATCCCTTTCCATGCAATCACTCTCCTACTTTTACCATTATGTATCTTCAGGTGGACCCTTGCCAGCTCTTTGAGGGTTTTCAAGGGATCATGGGTGGTTGACTCTAGCAGGTTTTATGGAGGAGGCACTATGAGGCCTCCACATCAAAGTCCTTATGGAGCTTAGATTTAGTCACGATCCTCAATAGGACAGCGAGAGGTGGGGGAACAGTTTCACTCCTACTACAGCCAGCACCTACATATCAGAGATAGGTACATCCCACTGTTCTTGTCTAAAAACCTGCATGCAACACACCATCTTTGTGTTCCCCCACCAACCCAAATCTTCAACTCAGCATTCTACAAATGGTGCCTCTTGGCCTAACGTGCTGGCTTGGCAATATATGTTAAAGTTTATTTACATTTAGGAATTACGTGGTCATATGGCCACTCTCTGTAGCACTGGATGTGAAAAAAATCTTGTTTTTGCAAAAAACATGTCTATGTAGAAAGTATCTCTGAAAACTGGACGCATAGTGCTTCACATGAGACTTTTCACTCATACTCAGTGCCTCTGGCTTACAAGTAAGTCTCATATCGCTGCAATTAAAAAGATGTCAAAAAAACTTCATGGCAAGTAGGGTAACATATGCTCTAAAGGGGGTTGTTTCAATTTTCAGTGCTTTGAGTCCTGTTGTGCTTGGGAGTCAGATCTTTATCAGCTAGTCACCCTTCCTACTCTAGATATGTCAGATGATAGGGTGCCAGTTAAAACATCTTTTAGAAATGTTGACAGGTATCTGAAGGGACAGAGCCAACTGTTTCATATAAATGAAGATGACTGAGGAATAACAGTGGAAAGTTTTGCTCCAGTAGTAGTATATCAATGAATCTGAATGTGAATGGCCAGAGAAATTTTGCTGGGGGAGTGGAACCTGTAGTAATTCCACTTTCTGCTGTAGGATCTGCCACCAAGGCTGACACTGATGAATTGCATAGAGGGAAGTGTGAGTGTAAAAAAGGGAAAGGTTATGCACTGGTGTTCGGCAAAGAAATAGAGAGATAATTAAGGTAATGTGTGACATCTCTCTTATTACAGAGCAAGGCTGTAGCTGCGCAAATTCAGGCAAGTTAAAAGAACAAACTGAATTAGTGAGGGAGACTCGTCCTTTGTGCCTACATTCTTTTAAAATGTATTGCTGCAAAATTAGTTGGATGTGTTTACTAGAAATGGTTTGCAGAGCTATTTTCTTCTTTTAAATTTGTTAGAAAAGGGGAAGACATTTGACTCAAGTCCTCAATTCACTGTGGAACATGTACAATTATGTTCTCCCAGTTTTCAGCATAATCTTTGCATCTACTATGCAAAGGAAGTAGGGAAATCAATCTGGAAAGCCACACATTTGAAGGCTATAACAGCATCTTGCCATTTGGTCTTTCTTCACATAGCTTTTTTCCTTTTTATTTCTTCTTTCTTTCTTTATTAATCCTTTACTCTTCAGTAGATGTTTACTCCCCACATTGCTAATTTCTCAGTGTACACAGGCAATTCATTTCTCTCTCTCAGAAAATTAAGCAATTTAATGCACTGGGCAGAAAAAAGCTATTTCTAATTATTTCTCCATATATCCTAAATATATTACTTCTACTATGAAGGTTAAAAGAGAGAAGAAGAATTAAAAAAAAAAACTGCTGGTGGGTACGACTCTACTTCAGTCAGTTGTTCGAACGAAATCATTTTCTCTGCAGTAAAGCTCTTAAACATTTCCCATTTCCCATCTGTATTAAACCAGGGTGATGATAGAATCAACTAAGATTGCAATTTTGCAGTATCTGGTTAGCTGGAGGTAATCATATCAAAAATCATTCATCAGTCCAGGATTATGATAGCAGCTCTACAGTCTTGTAGCATGCACACACGTTTTAATCAAATAAATACTACAAGTGAAAGTGATAAACTGAAAAAAATGCAATGTTAACTATTTGTGCTGGTATTAAGAAAGCAATTTGTCAAATTCATTCTGTTTACGCACAGTAGAGGATCTATGTAAAGGGACACAGTTTAGTTACTGTGTTTGTTGCTCACATCTCAGTTTTATGTTTCTCTTAATTGCATTGGTCACTGAGGAAGTGACATTGAAAATATTAGATATACAAGTTGTGCCAGCTTTATTGTATTATTTGCTTTTCCTTTGAAATGTTTTAGATTCTTTGGATGAAGTTAGTTCAAAATTCTGCAGAACAGGATGTGCTTTTTAGTTGTTTCTTCTACCATGTGAAATCAGTATTCACTCACTCGTTTTGGCTAACCCTTACGAATATCATGTCCTCGTATGGCTGCATAAGATTGTAAAGGGAAGTGAGAATACTAAAGAGAGCCAAGAACTTGTCTGAATGAGCCTCAGAAAGGGATAGGAGAGAGCTAATTGGCCATATCTTCTTCCATACAATTCTAAAATAATTAAATAATCTAATGAAGAATTTTGTTTTTTTTCTTTCATTTTGTACTGGGCCTGAGACTGGTTTCCCTTTTTTTAATCTGGTGTGTTTTGGAGGTTTTCTGTTGGTGATATACGGTGCATCATAGGGCATATCTAACAAGGGAGCACACACACTTTGAAAAGAAAAAACAGTCTTCTCGCAGCAGAGGTACTGGACATCTACTGGGCCCAAAAACGGGATAAAAAAAATGTGTTGGGGGAAAAGGCAACTTGGACCTTAAGGAATTTGTGATAAGCGGTAAGTGTGACAGAAATTGCAATGTTATGCAGTATTTTTGGGAGAATATATTGTACTAAGTTTATGAATGGTTTTGTATCATTGTGAGCCAGGGATCGTGTGCAATTCTGGCAGGGGGATGTTTATCATAGCACCTCTGGGAACTAAAAACAGTGGAGAATAATTAAGGTTACTCCCTGTAACTCTGAACACCTCCAAAGAGGTACCACCCCCTGGGAAGGCTTGTTTATACAGGTTCAGAATGGGTTTTTCGGAGAACAATGGACAAAAAAGAGGTTTAAATTAACACAGGGGTCTTCTTTTGTTTTAACAGACAATCAGAACAGTCTGTCCAAGAGCGGGTGGGCAAACCTTGAAGAAGGCATAGAAAGACTTTGCCTTACTACTAGGGCCCCATAAGGCTGATGGGTGACCTCTGGTAAAAAGGTTGAAAAAAGGGTTTAATAGGGTTTAAAAGAGAACTAGATACATTTATGGAGGTTAAGTCCATTAATGGCTATTAGCCAGGATGGGTAAGGAATGGTGTCCCTAGCCTCTATTTGTCAGAGGGTGGAGATGGATGGCAGGAGAGAGATCACTTGATAATTACCTGTAAAGTTCACTCCCTCTGGGGCACCTGGCATTGACCATTGTCGGCAGACAGGATACTGGGCTGGATGGACCTTTGATCTGACCCAGTATGGCCATTCTTATGTTCTTATATAAACTTTTAGCATTTGTGTAGGAATGTTAAGTATTTTTATATGGTTTCCCTGTAATGCTTTTCCCTTAAGTATAAAATATATTTTGCTTTGTGAAGGCTGGTTGGTAACTGATATACACTGTTGTAGCCCCTGGAGAAAGGTTAACCATAGGCGCTGAACCCAGGTCAGACCTTCTGGGGGAATCACAGTAAGGTGCAGATGGACTGCAAGCCTAAACCTCTGGGTTGGGCTAAACAGAGCTGACGGTCTCCACCCAAGAGAGCCTGGAGTCTTAAGCAGGTGCCCTCAAGAGACCACAGAGGGAGAATACCCCTGAAATTCTGACAGTGCTGCAGAAAGTGTTGGGTGTGGGGGGAGGAGGAAGGCTAATGATTTAGTGAGGTTGTGAAGAAGGAGAAAGACTTTTCAGAGAATGTGGTGGCATAGTGAAGCTTATGATGAGAAGAGGGAAGGATCTCTGGCCTTTTAAAATACATACTGCATTATTCTACACTAATGGGTCAGAACATTATAGTTTATGAACCATAGTGTTGTTAGAGTGTTTCTGCATTTTGATCCAGTACTGGGGAAAATGGTGATATTGTTTTATAAGTGTGGATGCGAGGCAAAAAAGCAAGGAAACAACACTTTGGAGACTCCAGCAAGCTTCAAGTCAATCTGGGGCAAGCTTTTCAACCTCCTTCCCCTGTCCCCTTTGGCTTCAATGCCCAAGATCTGTTGTTTAGCTTTCTTTGCCTTCATCATGTACAGACTTCCATTTCACACTAATTAGAGGGGTTAGTGGGCTCTGGCACTGGGTTAGGTAAAATAATGCATCCAGGACTTTTGTGTGTGTTTGTGATAGGAGTTAGGAGAACAGTAGATTCATGAATCCTGTTAGAGGAAGTGTGTCATGTCCCACAGGTCTTGAATCTGGGTCTGTGGGTGTCCTGGGAGCCATCACACTCCAATCCTCCACCAGCAGCTCACAAACAATAGCTTAGACCAGGGTCCCTGAAGCCCAACTGGGGCACAACCTTTGCCCCTATGCTCTGATTGGGAGAGATCCAAAGTTCCTGATTGGGCCACAGCCACTAGTAAAGCCAGATGAGGAAACAGGAAGTTGTCCATACAGTTGGTCTCGTGGTCACCTTTTCCTGCCTTCTGATCCTGAGTTTCCAGTATCCTGACTCAGCCTGACTCTTGGTTCCAGTTCCTGCCCTTTGGTTCCATCACCTGATCCTGGTATCCTGACATGCCCTGATCCTTGGTAACTGACTCTTGATTCCTGCCCTCCAGTTTGGATCTCCTGGTGTTCCTGCCTGGCCTGATTCCTGGTAACTGGCTCCTGGCCCCTTGGCCTGTGCTGAACACTAACCCCAAGGCCAGGATGCCCATACAGCCATAAAAAGTAGCATGCCCTGGCCAGAGCTATGTTAAATGGAAATATATTCCGATTTATAATGGTGCTCACGTGATTTTTGTTCTTCTCCTGCATGAAGTAGCTCTGACAATATCCATGTAATGCTGAAGCACAAGGGGCTGTCAATAAATGATGTAACACATTAGGGGATTGGTGAGGCCTTAATGTTGTATGTTTGGTTCAGTGTTGCAGGGGGTGAGGGGTCTTTAAAATAACCAAAAATGTGTTACATCATTTATGGACAGTCCCAAAGCAGTAAAAATTCTACCAGTATTTCAGCGTATCCTTAATCGGAAGAGAGAGAGGGTATGTCACCTGCAGCTTCAGGTATGTCAAGATTTGCTTATCCATCTGAGCTTTGGATATTAGCACTTCAATCTTTGTGTTCTTTTCTAAGATGATATTTCTGAACATCGTGAGGTGGGTCTGTGACAGAAGTGATTGCACAAAAATGTTATAAATACTATAGGAGCAGCTATGTAAGAATCCAACAACATTGATAGTAACCTGTATTTGAGAGAGACAGTATAATTTATATAGGAGCAGGAGAATGTTTAGTGAAGTCAATAAGGACTGTGGGAAGAATAAACAGGGAAGCAACATAATGTTTTTCTGGGTCTGAATAGCTAGGTACACACTTGAAAGACAATAGTGCACAACTACTAGCATGATAGATCCTGCATCTAGGTTCCAATGCGTTGTAAACCTTGTTTTGCAATACCTGATCAAAGGGCTACAAACAATTTAAAAGTGGTTTTGATTCCTGTGAAGGTGGAGGGCACTTGTCAGAAGCTGTCTATGGGAGACAGGCTGACACAGAGAGAGACTGGCTCTTTGAAGCAGTCTAAAGAAATTGGTCCTTCCCTGATGTAGGGAATGGTAAGCATTTGGGGAAAGCAAGCTCTGCATTTAGCCTGGTTTGTTTATTTTTGAGGTATATTTTCTCTGCTGTGCTTTTTGTTCTAAATTAACAATGCTTTACTCAAATAAAGCTGTTTGGTCACTGATTACCATAGTCATTACCTGAGAAGTAACAAAACTGCAGGGTCTGAGCATAAGCCAGACCTGCTAAGGTGGTCACAGTTGATACACAAGGGACTGCCACCAGGCATCCAGTCTGGATATGGGAGAATAAGGTGATTCCACCCCAAGAGAGAAGTAATAGCCCAAGAGCTAGTGAGGGTGCATGCAGAGAGACCAGGAGAGGTCAGAGGCTAGGGTTGCTAGGTGTCCAGTTTTTGACCAGAAAGTCCAGTCAGAAAGGGGAGCTGGCGGAGTCTGGTCAGCAGTATCAGTTACTAAAAGTCTGGTTACCAGAGTAACTATGATCAGCCTCCCTGCCAAGAGGGCAGGAAGAGCAGCAGCTATCAGCTGCTGCTGCTGAAGGAGAGAATTGGCTGGTTCCCATACCCAGCTCCAGCATCTCTGGTGGAGAGGTAGGTACCAGTGTCACAGCTGCCAGGAGAAGAGGGGGGAATTGATCCTGTCTGCCCTCCATTACCCTGATGTGCCCAGATTTTCCCACTCCAGCGACCGACCCCCGCTTCTGCACTGCACACAGTGCATGCCCCTCTGCTGCCTGTTACTGCCTCCCCCACACACATAGCACCCCCCCGCTCACTGACCCTTACCACCTCCTCCCAACACACTGTGCCCCCATCGCTGCTAGTTAGTGGTCCCCCAACTCCAGCACCCTGTCTCTGCCAGATAGTCACCCCACACGTAGTATGCCCCATCAATTTCTGTTAGTCCTCTCTTCACAACCAACCAATGGCAGTTACTGCTCCCGCCACACCCCCAACATCCCCTAAATGACTTCTCCCTCCCAAAATCTTAGTGCCCCCCTACAGCAATTCCCCTCAATGCCAGTTAGTGCCCCTACAATCCCAGCTCCCCTCAATGCCAGTTACTGACACTCCCCCTCCTCCACACCCACACATCTTTGGGGGGAAGGCTAGCTTAGTGGTTTGAGCATTGGCCTACTAAACCCAGGGTTGTGAGTTCAATCCTTAGGGGGCCACTTAGGGACCTGGGGCAGAAATCAGTACTTGGTCCTGCTAGTGAAGGCAGGGGGCTGGACTTGATGACCTTTCAAGGTTTCTTCCAGCTCTATGAGATAGGTATATCTCCATATATTATATTATTATTATTAAGTAGAGCAAGGCTACTTTTTTGTGAGTTATAAAGAGTGTGAATTAATACATTTCTATTCAAACAATGTTCTGAGATGCTTATTTTAGTGACAATTTTTAAAATAAGTTTGGTTTAAAATACAATACTTTCTTAAACAGCCAAAAATCACTTGCCAGCTTTTCAAAGGAATATTTAGACATCAAAAAAGACTTAATTTCTGAAAAACAAATCTGTGCATAATATGCCATAAGCCATAAAATTTGTACCGAATTTAGAGATTCTAAAACAGAAACAATGATTAGGACTATGGAAAATGGGCCGGGTAGATAGCTGCAGCCTGGCAAATGGGTTGTTGCTTTTTATAGCAGAATTAAATATGCTGCCAGGTTTGTTTGGCATGATCTTGGGATATTATGTTTTAGCAAGGCATTCTTGTTTGTGTAGCAGAAACTTTCTAAGTTTGTGGAACTTCTCATTCGCCCTCACTGCAAGAAAAAAAACTCACTTTCCTGTTCCATTTGGTATCTAATAACACATAGAAAAGAAGTGGGAGGGGTTATTAATCAAGTTATAGGAAGATTTTTAAACTTTTGTTTTTGGATATTAGTGCACTTAAACCTGTTTAACTTTCACTTAAATCCATTTGGTTTAATTTAGTAATTTACTAGTACATGCTAAACAAGGACTAAATAGGTGGAAGTATATCTACATTAAGGTGTCTCACCTATTTAATGACAGGTTCAGTATGCCAACATTTTTATGGCTGACTTAGAACAACGTTTCCTCAGCTCTCATCCCCTAACGCCCCTACTCTACTTGTGCTACATTGATGACAACTTCATCATCTGGACCCATGGAAAAGAAGCCCTTGAGGAATTCCATCATGATTTCAACAATTTCTACCCCACCATCAACCTCAGCCTGGACCAGTCCACACAAGAGATCCACTTCCTGGACACTACAGTACTAATAAACGATGGCCATATAAACACCACCCTATACCGGAAACCTACTGACTGCTATACTTACCTACATGCCTCCAGCTTTCATCCAGATCACACCACTCGATCCATTGTCTACAGCCAAGCTCTACTATACAATCGCATTTACTCCAACCCCTCAGACAGAGACAAACACCTACAAGATCTCTTTCAAGCATTCTTACAACTACAATACCCACCTGCTGAAGTGAAAAAAACAGATTGACAGAGCCAGATGAGTACCCAGAAGTCACCTACTCCAGGACAGGCCCAACAAAGAAAGTAACAGAACGCCACTAGCCATCACCTTCAGCCCCCAACTAAAACCTCTCCAGCGCATCATCAAGGATCTACAACCTATCCTGAAGGACGATCCATCACTCTCACAGATCCATCACGCTCAGTCCTTGCTTACAGACAGCCCCCAAACCTGAAGCAAATACTCACTAGCAAACACACACACAACAAAAACACTAGCACAGGAACCTATCCTTGCAACAAAGCCCGTTGCCAACTCTGTCCACATATCTATTCAGGGGATATCATCATAGGACCTAATCACATCAGCCACACTATCAGAAGCTCGTTCACCTGCACGTCTATCAATGTGATATATGCCATCATGTGCCAGCAATGCCCCTCTGCCATGTACATTGGCCAAACCAGACAGTCTCTACGTAAAAGAATAAATGGACACAAATCAGACCTCCAGAATTATAACATTCAAAAACCAGTTGGAGAACACTTCAATCTCCTTGGCCACTCGATTTCAGACCTAAAAGTCATAATATTATAACAAAAAACTTCAAAAACAGACTCCAAGGAGAGACTGCTGAATTGGAATTAATTTGCAAATTGGACACCATCAAATTAGGCTTGAACAAAGACTGGGAGTGGATGGGCCATTACACAAAGTAAAACTATTTCCTCATGCTTATTTCTCCCCCCCACACACACACAGTTCCTCGTATCTCCTTGTCAGTTGCTGGAAATGGGCCATTTTCATTACCACTACAAACAGTTTTTTTTCTCTCCTTCTGATAAAAGCTCACCTTAACTGATCAGTCTCCTTATAGTGTGTATTGTAACACCCATTGTTTCATGTTCTATGTGAATATATATATATATTCCTACTGTATTTTCCACAACATGCATCCGACGAAGTAGGCTGTAGCCCACGAAAGCTTATGCTCAAATAAGTTTGTTAGTCTCTAAGGTGCCACAAGTACTCCTGTTCTTTTCACCTATTTAACTACACAGACCTCAAATTAATTTAGTTAAGTCTGTACAACTTTTCTAATATAGACAAGCCCTAAGTATTAGGACACAATTGCAAATAGTTGCACTGTGTATAATACAACACTGAATCTGCTCATTAGGTTTGCTTCATTTGAGTGTGCATTTCGTTTTCTATTTAAAAAATAAAAAAGTCCCTGATAAGGTATGTGAGTAAAACCTACCTACAGAATAGGCAAGACTATTTAATGAATGCTTGTAAGGCTAGAGTTTTTTTTTTTCTACATGATTTTTCTGTGGAGAATTTTGGTATAAAAAGGAATCAAAGTATGAGGAAAAAAGTTTTCCAAAAAGCAAAGAACAAGCACTTCTTTTAAACATCTCATGCTGTTCTAAGTCTCATGAATCAGCACCATCTTGCTCAATCACAGCAGCTTCCTGGGAGGGGGAAGCAAGCGGGGTGAGGGTGCGGCCTCAGGGGGAAGAGCCAAGGCAGGAGGCGGGGCCTCAGTGAGAAGTGCCAGGGGAGGGGGCATGGCCTCAGGGGGAAGAGGTGGGGCAGGGGTGTCCAGTTTTCAGCAATTAGAAACTTGGCAACCCTATCAGAGGTATATTTTCAGGAAATGATAGATTGGCAATGTCCTTCCAGTGAAGCACCCAAAAATGCTAATAATATAATTTACAATATATTTTTTTCTGAGAAGGTGACTTTGATAAACCAAATGGAGCCTCATGATGGTTTTGAGACAACTACTTAGTTAATGTATCCGTACAGTGCCTTGAACATGTAAAGTGTGATATTAAGGGCTGGTCTACACTTAGTCCGGACTTCGGACTAAGGTACGCAAATTCAGCTACGTTAATAACGTAGCTGAATTCGAAGTACCTTACTCCGGACTTACCGCGGTCCAGACGCGGCCGGAAGTCTCCCCCCGTCGACGCCGCGTACTCCTCTCGGCGAGCTGGAGTACCGGCGTCGATTGTGAGCACTTCCGGGATCGATCCCAGAACATCGATGGCGTGCCTCCGGACCAGCCGGTAAGTGAAGACTAGGCCATAGATAGATAAATAGATATAGAGAGAGTTATTTTTCTACCAAAGTCCTATCTAATGTTACTCCAATGATGGAAAAATATAGCAGCCACTCTTCAATGATATCTGACTGGACCCTAGAAATTGAAATGGAAATACCCCATTTTTTATGACACAGTGAGCCTGACCCTGCAGGTCTTGATTTCATTGGAACTTCTCCCTTTTCCGATTGACTTCAGTGGAATTTCCCTATATAGAGTCCTTGCAGAATTGAGACGTAATCTAAGCTTTTGCTTGTGATTATTTTATTGTGAAAACTGAGAATATAAAACAGAACTAGCCTTGCCATGAAGCATAAGTTTGCTGTTTCTACAGAATCATTAACAGTTCTGCTGTTTTGAGATCATGTCTGAGCATTGAGGCACATCTAATAAAATAACCTTTGAAATATATATGGGTAGGATTTTCAGGTTCTAAATGAATATCTCTTCAGAACAGGTACTGTGTGTATACCATTTTTAATAACAGAAAGAAACATCACTAGTTTTTGTTAGAGGAATCATTGATACAATTCTTGTCTACCTATTAAATGCAAGTAATTACATCCCAATGCAATGCAATGCATTTTATTGTATACAGAAGAAAGAGTGCTTAGAATTATACACATTTTACTCCTAACAACCAAAATTTGGAATGAATGGAGGAGTCTAGGAGTATAATTATGAGATTAGTTTACAACCCTTCATGTCAGCTGAGAAAGCCATTGTGGGGCTGCAGTTTCTGTCCCCTTAATACATTCCAGTCGTGCTTTTGTACAGATTCAATGCTCCATTGATTCAGCAGAAACACACAGTGGGTCCATGTTATTATGCAGATTATCTCATCAACCAGCCACTGCTAGACTCTATGAGATCTTAGCAGGAGTATTTGAGGAAACAAAGTGGAAGCCCCATGTGAAGGAATTGTCTTCCAGCTTGCTTTCAGTGATCTGCTCTTATCAATGGGAATATATCACAGAATTATTTTAGTTGGGGGAGGGAAGGATTTTCCAGATTTCAAAGAATAAAAGCAAATGACTGAGAGAGTAGGACAATTGGCTGGAATTCTGTTAGTATCTATAGTAGAATTCTGTAGTGTGTATATATAAATATAGATGTGCTTATATGACAGTAACTAAAGGTTCAAATAATTAACAGATTTTTCCAATTAACATTCAATCTGTTTCACCTTGAATTCTGCCTTCCTTTATGGCAGTCAATCATTGGAACTCAGTTTGTGGATTAGAGTGATTTTCGATATATTTTCAAACAACCTTATGTAAGTGTACAAACTCATTCATCGATGCTACATATTTGTGAGGGGGGTTTTTTGTTTGTTTTTTGCTGATGCTACAACTTTCAAATATATCATCAAATACACGCTCTATCAAATACAGCCACAATCAATCAGTTGTGTGATCAAAGGTACTCTACCAGGGTTTTTTATTATTAATCAAAAAAGAGAAAACTGAAATGCAAAGTTAAATGGAAAGTTAAAGAGATCTATTGTATAGCAGCCGGCATGAAGTTGATAACCCCCTATGCTCCACATTTCTGGATTAATAAACACTCTCCTGGTTCCTGCATCTGGAGTGAGAGTTCTGTTTTGCATAAAATGACCTTGGTTGAGGCAAGAAAAATAATGTTATTCGCTTTATAACTTGCCATTAGCACCAGTTTCAATGAAATAACACACCCAGCTCTTTCCTATTTTTTTCATTTCTTGGTAGCTTTCATCTTTCAGGACATCAGTCAAGAGCACATACAAAACAGCACCCTTAATTCTGCTGCTGCTGCTGTGCGCACTAGGTTAGTTATGTGAGGGCTCACAGAGATTCTCTCTGATGATCGTTTTTTTTAAAGGACTGAATTCAGCACCCATTAAAGTCAGTGAAAAAACTGCCATTGGCTTCACTGGGTTTTGGATTGATCCCTACAGTTTAGTAACCCTGATCTCAGGTGAGAAAGACAAATCCTCACAGTTTCTGTTTTGCATCATAAGGCCAACAGGAGGTATATCTGCTGCTAATTTTCATTGTAATCTGTTTTTTGGTTTGGTTTAGAGTTCATGTTTAGAGTTTATCATTTCAGTGGGTAAGAGAACCGTTCTGCACCACCATTACTGTTTGAAGGCCCACCAGTGTGCCACTACTATGGGTCTTCTAGATGTTTCCTCTTGTACACAATTCCTCTTCATTACTTCTGTGAGGACAGGATACAACCTGCTTACAAATTTTATAGCTAGCAATATTTTTATTGTTGCTCAGGAAAGACTCCTAAGAGACATTCTATTTTTTTTTTTTTTTTTAGAGACATTCAGAATGTTTTCACTATTATGAATGATGACCCAACTATACAAGGGAAAAAGTTTAACTGGCATATATTTTTATGGATTGCCCTAATACTTTGATTTATTACAACAGTATCAATCCAAACCATGCCCCAATCATCCTTCAAAAAGAATAAGGGTGATCTCTACACTGTACATTCAATGTACCTTGTAGGGTGTTCACAGTGTCTTCAGAGGAGACACTTTCGGGTCTGTATGCAAGTGTTGTAGGAATAAACATCTTCAGTTAGATGCATATATCCTTGAAGATACTGACCCAAAATCATCCCTGATTTAAATCACATTGAAGATGATGAGATTACACTAGGGATGAAGTTGGCTCATTATATCAATGTCTTAATTGTTTTAAAAGCCTTTCCAATTAAATAATGACTAAAATAAATAAAACAGAACACAGTATGGAATTAACAGATATTTTGTGATACAACACAATGTCTGATTATTTCTCAGTGAATGTTTTCTTTTACACTCCCTGTATAGTTTGTATCCAGTATGAGCATTCTTATTCATGGCACAAATTAAAGATCTCCATCTACTGAATTGCAATACTCAAGTATTCCACATGATACATTTAATAAAATAGCTGAATAGCACATTTCAGAACTTGGTCACATAATGTAGACTCATAGATATGGATTTTGAGACCATCTGTATTGTGAATCTAGCAACAAAGTCATTCACATCATGTACCATACAATAACATCCAGGGAGATATTTTAGGAGCATTGGGCCTTAGATTGCAGACATTCAGCAAGCAACTACAAAATGCTTATATTGACCTATGGACCCTATGAAAGTCATAGTGTCCAAATAGATTCTTGCAAATACAAAAAGGTAACGAATATGAAAGTTTGTAAAAATGAGACCTTTTTCTTGTAAGAAGGAATAACTATAATGGAACAAGCCATTGAGACATATATTGTAGTTTGGTATCCTTTTTGTGAATATTTTTGTGGGATTTTCAAGGATGATGCCTAATGCACTTAACACTAATAATGTGTTACTACAGTACACATGTACTAGAGAACATGATGTAATTACCCTTAATGTTTTCTTAGCCTTCCTAACTGCAGAAGTTGTATTTGTTAATACTGTCAGTGATTATGTTTTTATTATGATAATTCAGTTTATTTAAAGGTATTCTCTGAATTCTAAAGTCAACTTTTTGGCTTAGTCTCGTTTCTATTGCCTTTAAAAAGAGCAAGGTCAGGCCCTGTTGCAAACTTCTTCAGTCGTATCTTCATACTGAAAAAGTACAGGCTCCAATGATATCTAACAAAGCATAGATATCTTTGAGTGTATCTTTCTGTGGTTGAGTGTACACGTACAGCCATAGACATACTGGACAGAATTTTGGCCTAATTTGCACCAGAGAAGCATGGAATCATTCTACTGAACTCAAGGCTTTTACTGTGGATTTGCCTTGGTGTAAATGAGAGCAGAATTTGGCCCTATATATTTCCGTAGAAATAGATTAATGTTTTCTGGTGTCATAGGGGTCTATATTTTAATGTAATGTGTGCACCGTTATAATGCAAATTATATTAAGTCTAAAGTAAGTCAATAACATTTTAAATATTGTATGTTGGATATTTTGAATTAAAAAAAATAAGTATTTTAAAGTTTTCATTGAATTGAAATAGCAGTTTTTTCTTAAATCAGCAGTTTCACTGAAATGAAAGTTCTTAAATATTTCCTTCTACATTGAATACTAAAGTACTTAAAACTGAGATGCTTGTTGTCAATCTTAAATGTTAAAAGTAAATATTTATTTTAAGCAATTTAAATACATTGCATATATTAGATTTAATGTTAATTAGAATGACACTTTAGTATGTATGGCACAGAGTGTACTGCTGATTAATATTTTTGCAATAGGTATGGAACCAATGGATTTCCTCCCCCCTTCAATTATGACAATATAATTAAAGCCTCTTGAGCTTTCCAATTTAAGTATTTTATTGAAGATATATATATTATAATCATTTTCTCTCACATCTCCTCTTTGTGTCATTTTCTGACCATTGGAGCATGCTTACTGGGCTTGATGTGTGAATCAGTAATATACTGCTGTGCAGTTTTGTTCATTTCTGGTCCATTGGACTTTTTCTTGTAAATATGCAATTTCTGGGCACTTTGTGCAGAAGGAGAACATGGTTCAATATGCAGTGTTGCCAAATCTTCCAATTGTTAGTGTTTTGTTCAAAGCTCCATCTGCTGAATTCATGCTATTGCATGAGAATTTCAGCTTTCATTTTATTTAGAAAAAGTAAATTTCTATCTCATGGTGGCAAAGAAAACTTTGCAAACATGAAGTAAAGGAGCCCTAAAGGCTGGGGGGAGGGGGATAACAAAAGGCAATGAAAAAGAAACCAACATTTATTGTTTTAGAAAAAAACTCATTTTGGAGTGGGGAGGTAGTCTCATAATTTTTGAACATTTGGAGTTAGCAATACTGCATATGTGTGTGCTTCTTTGGAGAACTTTTCCTCTGTGGTGTATGTGGACATAAAGGGTGGAGTTCTGGCCCCATTGAAGACAGTTGGAGTCTTTCAGTTTACTTCACTGGGGCCATGATTTCACGCATCGTAGGTTTTAAATGCTGTTCTTCCTTTCTTGTATATAGGGGTAGATAATATGACTACCTGCTATCTATACTTCTACAGTCCCTGTACACTCACATTTCCATTCACAACTGTATGTGTAGCAATTGCTGGATCAAGTTCTGAAAAAAGGTCCCCTTCTGAGCCAAATCTGCCACAGTCATGTAAGCCAAGAAAAAACAGTTCTGTTTATTTTCATCGTGGATGGAGTTAATGAACCAGATCCTCAGCTGGTATAAATCAGCATAGCTATTTTGCCCGAGTAATGATTGCTGTTCCACCGTTACTGGGACTTATGCACACACTCACAAGCATGCACATACGTGCACATACACCTAACACTCCACGTATTTTCAAGGTGTATCCTGTGAACCTAGCCAATTTTTATATTGATCTTGCATTTCTTTTCTCATGGAAGCTAAGGGAATGTGTGGTCTTCAATGAGCGCAGAACTGAGCCCTACAAAATAACAGGGAAAGAACATGTTTTTATTCCATATATTCTCCAACATAAAATAATTAAGCAATGTAAAGCAGAAATTGTGTGATTTAGAGATGCCTCAGGCAGATTAAAATTATCTGATTATACTGCTGTGTGGTTGACAGTGGGATGAGAAAATGGGCAGTCTTCTTTAAGAACGAATTGCTATTAAACAATGTCTATAACAGCCATAATTATGTATTGTGAATGATGTTCTTTGTAAATCCCCTTCAACAATAACACATCATAGCAGGTGTTCTAATGATAATGATTATGAGGATGCAAAAATTGTAATCAAATTTGCGATTATAGAACTGTGTATATCTCTTTCTCTTAACATACATATAATTATATTGAATCCTCATAACAAATAATAATTTTATAAATTAAATGAGCTATAACATTTCCTTAAATGATCCCAATCCTTCCCACTGATAACTGTCAGTGTCATGCCTTTGCTTTTCTTGTATCTATTCTATCTTGTCACACCATTAAATTCATTCCAGTCTATGACTGTGTGTTTATATATCTGTGTATGTGAGTCCAAGGCAGAAAGTGAAATTAGAACATTATATGATTGGGTTTTGTTTGCTAAAATGTTTATGGAAGAAGAGAGTTACAAATACTCATTTCAAATGTGTATTTACGGTGGAAGAATTTGAATAGTTGTCTTGAAATCTCTCTGTGGGTCTGGCAGACAGTCAGGGACCAGAAAATGTATAATATGACATGACACCTAATCCCACGGACCCTAATGAAAGTAGTCCGTGAACTGAAATGTTTCCACTTATACTATACATTCTCATTATAAACAATCCTGCCAAGATTTACACAGTCTCAACTTTATATGCACCGTGTGTAGTCCCATGGAACTCAGAGATTAAGAATGTCCATGAGTCTTTGTCGGCTTGGGGCCTACAAAAAAAATTGTAGAAAATTCACGAAGAGAAAAAAGGGTAAAATTGTCAAATACATTGTTTCTGTAAATATTTTACTCAGATTCTAACTGAAATTTGGAATCTATATAACAAAGTGTAGCTTCCTGCTGCAAATGCTACAGTGCAATCCTTGTCTTCTACACACTGAAGCAGGGTAATGTGGGAGGAAAGAGAACACATTTTTGTGCAAGTTCTTCTTTTTTTTTTTTTTAAAGTGCCAGGTTTGACAGCTCAAGGTTTTGGAATGTTTAGTCCCAGCAGAAAAGAATTAGTGGGCAGAGGTACTCGGTATACACAATCTGTCACGCAGCTGTGAAGTTTACTGCATTTATATGGTCACCACATATTTGTGTCTGTGTTATCTCTTACACATCTTTTCATGGGATGGTCTTTTATGGTTAGATATTGAAATGGGCTGTCCTTCCACCATTAGCTGCAGGTAGCCATGGTTGGAGAGAAAAGCTGGAGGTATAGTACTGAAGCAAAGTGGTTTTGATGGGAGGTGCAACCTGTTGTCTATAAGCCAGTTGCTGCTGTATTAGGGCTAGCACTATGATCATATTAAAAATGTGTAGGATTTTTAGATAATGTGGTCTCAACTCATTCCGTCAGACAGCCTCAATGTTACAGTACTTTTAATAAAAGAGGGAAGGCAGTTGCATCATGGGGTTCCCTACCTATGATCCAGCATGGGAAATATAGTCCTGCCCAGGTGCTCTCACAGAAACTATGGCAGCATATCAAAATCAAAATACTTAGTTTTCAGCCGCAATATTTTGGGGGTTTGAGCATTTGGTTTTTCAATTAAAAATGAAAATTTCCACAGAAAGCAAATGTTTTTTGCAAAAAAATTCCTTTTGTTGAAAATTCAGTTTTCTGCTCAAAAAACAGTTTTATGGGAAATTTTCAACCAGCCCTAACATGTATATTATATGTTTTATCCCTGGCTGATACTCATTCAGACAATTGGTATCTCACTTCAGTTCTTGTCCAGCCTATAATAGTTTCTGGTACATATTTTGGGGAAGTGGGTGTATATACCATTGCAACAGTTGACATAAGAAGATTCTACAGCATTACAAAAGTTATGAAACCTTCTATTTCATACTATGCCTCCGTTCATGTAAAAAATAAAATCTGCTAAAAAGATTAAACTATGAAAGGACAATCAGAGAAGGTATTTCTGTTTCCCATGAAAACCACAGGCATCCCACATACCTTTTTCCAATTCTTGTTTTGCTACAGAGTTAGAAAAAATAAAAACAATCAAAAATAGCATCAATTACCTCTCACCACACCATATGACAAGTTCCAACAGATTGCATTAGCAAAAGAATAAAAACAAGAAAGGAAATTGCAAACACTAAACGCCATCAAATCTATTAACTAAGACAAATATTTTGTTTCACTCTTAAACGTGAAAGTCGGTTGGATTCTAATAAGTGGATTTTCTATTTTGCCAGTTGTTTCTGTTCACAATATTTAGCTACCTAGTGCTAATTCGTGCCAAGTGGCATTTCTCCAAGAGTATGATATTTCCAGTTCTCTGTTTACTACTTTCTGGAGACAGATAGATAAAAATATAGCAGCAAGTCATTGTGCTTGCAGATAGAGGAGCATGTCTATAAGACTCAGACTAATTCAATTACAGACCAAAAATGTAATGGACAGCAACAATTTATTAGTGGTAAGCTGAAAGGTAGAAGGAAAAAATTGTTTAGTATTAGGAACCCGGAGAAAAGCTAACTTTGGAAGACAAGGTTTAGAAAGATTAAAGAGAATGGTAAATGCAAAAACTAAAATGAGAAATATATCTAGACTAAAATAAAATAAAAAATAAAATACAATAAAAATAGTAATCTCCTACAGTTTGAGAAGTGAGAAACATATAACAAGAAAAACAATTTAATAAAAAATGGCCTTTTATTGACCTAAATGTGGCAAAAACAAGAGAGAATCAGAAAAACCAAGAGCAGCAAATGCTTCCTTTACTACACACACTTTTTGACACCTAGAAGGCAATTTTACAAATATTTGGAAAATACGTAATTTTGATGTTCTGTTTAATATTTCTATTTTATTTCAGATAAACTGTAAAAGAAGTAGTACCAGTAGAACTAGTTTCACCAATAAATCTAAGTACTGAACCTTTAGAATACTTAAATAGAATGTAAATACTTTACATTTTTTTGATATCTGGAGAGGATTCTTATGAAGAACCTGAAAATAACAAAATAGAATTAATTAAGCCCTTCCCCTCAACATAACTAACCATTGCCCAATATGTGGATGCTAGATGCTTAGCAAAGTTCTCTAGATTTTCAAATCCTGCTTTTTAAAATGCTATAGAAATTTAGCCATTTTTAAAATGTTAGATAGATAGATAGATATTCTCTTTAGGTTTTGGCTCCAAGGTTTTATAGAAATATTGATCTTCATGTCAAAGAATCATTATGTTGTTCCAAGACTACTTGTTTTCTATTGCTATGTAAGTGCAGCCTCTGGGAAAAAATGTATTTTAAGGAAATCATACTTGAATTACAAGCAAATGAAAAGTGGGAACGGCAGAAGAAGGGATTTCATTGACTCTACAATCAATAATATTTGACCTTATCCAGTTGTTTAATTGTTGGTTCTTCAAATCTGAAAAATGGTGGATTACCCTCCCTGGTTAGAGAAGCTATTTTACAGCAACTATGTGCATTTGTATTGATCAGGGCCGTGCACCAGGTCATGATTACTATTTAATGGATAGTTTGGTTGGAAGAATTAATTTAAGTGTTTCAGAGCACTGTGACCCAGTAATAAATTGCCAAATGGAATTGATGCAAAAATAAGTTTTATTCTGGAACTGCAGCCTGCTGGAGCCACAATAGTATGAAGCAATTTATAAAATGGTGTTTCCAAACTGGAGATACTAAAGATGATCTTAAAAAAGTAGCAAGCATTCACAGGTTTGCACACATAAGTATGTATTTCCATGGACACACATGGGTATGGGGTTGTGCACAAGTGTGCATCTGTATATTTATACAAGCTTTTGTGTAGATGGCATCCATTATCCTCTTCTAGTCCTAACCTTATTCTTACCAAGTATCTAGCTTACAATAAAGGCACTGGTTCTTAATTGCTGTCTGCTGACAGCCGATATTAAACAAAATAGTGACATTTTTGACAAGGGCATTTTCTCCCAAAGGCCCCAAGACACCTGTCACTTGTTCATTTGCCCATTTATTTCATTGTATCAAGTTTAAAGCTATCCTTGCAGCCTGTGGATAGGAAGTAATGTGATGATCTACATTACATATTGTTTGAAGTCTAGGGACTCAGAGCCAAGGTCCAATCAGACCTCTCATTGACATTAATGGGAGTTCCTCTGCTGATTGAGTCCTTAGTGAAGATTCCAGCAGCATGAAGTCAAGATAATTTGGATGATCTTTCCGGCAATACTGAAACCCTAACAAGAGTCCACTTCAATTGCAAATGCGGTTTGCAATATGTACATTCAATACATAATTAGTTGACCCAGGCTTATCAATAATACAATAAAAAGGTATTCAGTAATATCCAAAAGGAAAATAATATGCTGAATATCTTTTTAATAAGACACTGTCCACTGTTCGTTCATATAAATTCTCAGCTGAATTTTTTTTTACTTCAAAATCCAGTGCATCCCCATTAGCCCATTCACATGAAAGAGAAAGTAATTGAGAAAATTCCTTATATTATTTATTGAGTTCACATTAGCTTAAAATTCTTCTTAGTTCAGAAATATTTTCCCTAAGTTAGAGGAGCAAACCCCTGAGCCAAATCGTCTTTATAAATTCAATTCACATTACTATTTCTCAGCCAGTGTAGCAATACTGGTTTTATACTCAGACTTTTGAGCTCCTATGTCATGGTGCATTTTTTAATGAAATTATCTTTAGTGAATTATGATTTGTGGAAAAAAAGATGGGATGCTGAGGGAAGTACAGAATGACTAGACTGGAGAATATACCACAAAGGTATACAAGACAAGTAGCAGAAGGCAAATTTCTAGACATAATGCAGTTTCAACAGGCTGCATTTGGGAGCCAATACATTCATATTATATTGTATGTTCATATTGAGGTTCAGTAGAGTTGGCTGCCAGAGTTCAGTATCTTTATATCAAGAATAATCTTCTTAAAGAGACTGCATTGCTATATTTGTATGAATAGGAAGGAAGTCACTCAATGTTTTATACTCATTTTTTTCACTGGAAAGACTACATGGTAGAGTTCTGGCAGTGAAAAACTTCCTCTTCTCAATACAAATAGTGGGCATAGCCATTTTTTGTTCCACAAATGCCTTTTTCTTTGTTGATCATACCTTTAGGTTCTGGGGACATTTTTCCCAGGTGACCTTTTAAACAATCTTCCTTAAGCAGATAAGGGTTATGAATCGTTTTCAGCCTTCACTTCCCAGTCCCAGCTGGTATTCATGACAAGGTATTTCATTACGTTGTTTTCTTTTGGAAGTTTTCTCAAACTATTCCTAGTAAAAACAATTTCCCCCCCTCCTTTAAAAATAATTGAATAAATATATTTCAGAAAACACTTCTTGCAAAAACAGTGAAGGTTAGTCAGTAATTCCAGGAAGTGGATGGAATGTCACATAAACCAGGATACTTTTGCATCAATAATATTTAAGGTAGGATACACAGTTGGAGGAATTAAATTAAAATCCAGTAAAGACTATTTTCATTAGTTGCTCACTTTTTGTGACCTATTCATCTCGACTGCCATCCATCCATCATTAACATTAGGTGTTCCATGACAAAAGGTAACAAATATTTGGTATATGTGCTAAATGTTGTCACATAGTGCCTGATCCTGTGCCATCAAAGTTAGTGGGAGATTTGCAAAAGGCTTCAGTGGATTCAGGATCAGGCCTGTCATTTAGGGGTTAAAAATAAATTTATATATTTATTAGAACAAGGATTCTGAGTTATATAAAATCAAAGATAAACTGGTCATTTAAAAAAAAAGTCAAAGTGAAATTACTGCTGTTTTCAAGACTTCACTATTTCTTTCACATAATATGTACCATAGATGGTGGTCTTAATGCCCAATTATTACTTCATACTGGTTAAAAGTTTTAGCAGATTTATTTTAAAATGTATATTGAATAAACGCAGGTAAGGCTGAACTATTAAACAAATTGTTTTCCACAGCAGCTTAAATGGTGAATGCAAAGGAACAATACAGTAGGATTTCCTTTTAACTTCTGGTTATTCAAACCTATGTATCCCTTGGAGTCAGCAGCAGCCAGGGCTGGGTTCAATATCTAGGGGTTCCTTTCCATCGATCCAACACAGAACCAGCTGAAGCTCTGACCCAGTAATCTGGGAAATTTACACATCAGCCCTGGGTGCCTCTGAGAGGTAATACTTCCCCACTCCCAAGCACAGAGTCTCAGTGTAGAAAATAATTTTTTAATAAAAGGAGGGAAGTAACTTGGCATTCATTGAACTGCAGACAGGGTTCATAAACATAAACCACGAGTAAAAGACCGAGCCCAAGTAGGTTTGGCAGTGTCCTATTCCCCTCAGGTTCTTAAGTCCAGCAATCCAAAAGTCCCTTTCACTGCACCCCACTTACAGTTGCTGCCCTTGGTCAGTACAGACCCAGAGTTCAGAAGTGCTTTTGCAGAGTTCACCTCCCACCCTAATGAACCTATTTAGCTCTATTCTTTGAATAGTGGGCCGGGGAACAGGTTAAACCAACCTAAGGAGGACCCTTGAGTGTGTGCTGGCTGGTATTCCTGCCCCTACCCCTCTTACTTTCATAGGGCTAGGAAATCCGAGCCCTTGTTTTACCAAGGTTCTTTGAACTGAAAATGATTCCCTCCTTTGGGACAGGTTAAGCACAGTCCTTCTTTTCTGTATTCTCACAATAATTACAAACATTGGTAACCATATTTCACTACCCCTGCATTCAGTACTAACATAATTTGTGATCCAACACCAGCCACGTTGATTACAATGAGCAAAACACCACTCCATCAGCTGAATATCTAGCAAATCTCAGCAAAGCAGGAGCAAACTGTATTTACATCGGGGCAGCTCCAGGCACCACCTCAGCAAGCGCGTGCCTGGGGATGGCCTGCCGGTTGCTGTGAGGCGGCAGACAGGCAGTCTTCAGCGGTATGCTTACGGGAGTTCCACCGGTCCCGCGGTTTCAGTGGCAATTCGGTGGCGGGTACACCGAAGCCGCGGGACTGGCATATCACCTGCAGAAACGCCGCCGAATCCGTGGGACCATGGACTGCCCACAGGCATGCTGCCGAAGGCCGCCTGACTGCTGTGCTTGGGGAGGCAAAAAGCATAGAGCCGCCCCTGATTTACATAAACACACCTAGGGTCTCTTCCCCCCTTCTAGCTAGCTGTCAGGGAAGCATTCATTCAGACCCTGCTTACACCTAGAGTATAACACTTACTATACAAATTAAGTAAAATTACACTATCAGAAAGGAATAATTTGCATCCAGCCAACATCACATAGCCTTGACCTTACATTACTGCAGGGTGTCATCTATAAAACACTACAATAAACTTTCTCTCCAGATGTAATATTAGAATTTTGTGTTCTCTGCACAGTATATTGTATTTAGAATGTGTTCTATTTAATAGTCATTGCTTTATAATACTCGTATTTGCTATTTGACTTTAATTCCATTCCTCTCTATGGTGTGTTCATTAAAGACAGAGAGCTATGTCCATTTGATTTCTAAATTCACAATAATAGAATCTAATGTGAAAAAAATCAGCTTTAAGCAAGTGGCTAGGATTTTGTGGTGATGTTCCAGGATTTTTTTTAAGTGATAGGGTAGTTTTAATATTTGCACAGGACTCTCTTTTGTGCTTAAAATATATTTTAAAAGTGTGTGTGGAAAGAATACGTCAATATTTTTCTTTATAATACAATAAATATCCCTCAGATTTACTTCTAAATGCAACAGTTTTGTTGAGCATGAGCCTGCTCCCAATCAAGCCAGTGGCAAAATATACATTGACTTCAGGGAGACCAAGATTGGAATCTTAGGTCCAGATAATGTGCTCTCCTTGCTGAAGTATGGAGGAGCAGGCGGGAAATTTCCCTCTGCCCTGCTCAGCTACTCAAAGACAGTCACACAAAAGCAGTCCCTGGCTTTCCTGTGCTATGAGGCACACAATGACTACTTCCTCTTGCCACCTTCTGGGGAGAAAGCTGGCACCTCTCCCTCTCTGCATTGGCTGAATATTCTTGGCACACTATGGGGGGAACATTCTGTGCCAGCATAATAGTTGGTGGAACATGCGCACGTCCTTATGCTCTGAGCAGCTCTGAGGAAACTGCCTGCTGAGGCATATTTTCCCAGACACACGGAATGAAAGGCAAAATACAAGGGAAGTGCTTTAATTAGGCTGCAACTTTATTTACTTAACTCATCTGGGAACTATCTGACAATGGCTTGTGCAGTACAGATCATGATTCCTTCCTTTATCGTTTTCTTCTGGTGAAGGCTGCCATCAGCTCACCACAGCTAGTCCATAGCCCATTGCTGGGACCTCACCGACCTCTCCCTCATCTGAGGGTGAAGAAGCTAAGTAAAGGGGTTTTCTTCTCTCTGTACCAGACATTAGGAACCCTAGCTCCATTCTCCTGCTTCTTTAGGATATGCCTTCTCTTAAGACCACTTCCAATTCTAGTTGATCAGGGAACTGGACCCCTATAGAATGAATGCCTGCAGTGGACACATGTCACCTGCTGAGTTTTGACACCTTGAACCGTATCTCCTGATCTATTCACAAGGTCCCTCAGATACTCTGGGGAAGGTGTGGAAATGCACCCCATTCTGACCAATCTGTCGGGGTGGAAGACATCCTTTCCAGTCCCAAAAAAATGACAAGCACAAGCCCACAAAAACCTGGCCCTCCACTAATGCCAGGAGTGGGAGGGTGGGAGCATCTAATACAAGGAGCTCAGGCTGGGGCGGGGCAGGGTTTATATACCCTCCCTCAGGTGTGCAGAGGGCACTGGTTTACCCGAGGCCCACCAGTTCAGGTGATACCTATCTCTCTCCCAGCTACCCCCTCCCAAATCCTCAGGGTCAGAGGACCCTTAAAGGAGTCACTGCCCTTTTTTATCCACCTGTCTAAACAAAGCCCTCTTGCCTTTCAAGATGAGGAGTTGCTCTTCTGATGGTGTGGTACTGCACCTAATTAAGGGAGATGGCTACATGTCACAATCTGGCCCTTAGTGTTTTCTACATCACAATCTAACCTATAGTATTTTATACACCTAATCCAGTAAATGGATGAAAATAATAACAATGCAAAGTGAGAAGGATGTGAAGCTTCAGAAATACATGAAATTCTTTCCTATTGTAAGCAAGAATAAATAACCCTGAGCAGGTCTATTTTAAGGAAATTGTTTTGTTTTTTCCCCCTCTATTTCTAGTTCTTTCCTGATTTTATTTTTTGGAGGGAAGAGAAGTAAAAGAGGGAAAACTGACTAAGCATTTCAAGATGAATAATTAAAGCAGTATGATTTTCAAAACCCTCAATCCACCCAAAACTTTAATTTTAAAACTCATTCTCAGATATTTTATTAATAAATTATTTGTTTGGCTTATTGATTGTTGGCCCTTAAATTCAAGGATAACAAGGTACTATACCGGAGAGATAGCAATATAAGGTAACATACTTATTGTGTATTTAAAGCAGTTCAAGTGAGTTTGTGGTTCTGATCACATTCACACTAGTGGAAATCGGAAGTAACTCCATTGACATCACTGGAGTTTGACCGGTGTGAGTTCAAAACCAAGCCCTGTGAATGAGTAGCCAGTAGCTCAACTATACATTAGTGAACTTTATCCTTTTATATCCTAGTGTTTAGCAATGTTCCCGCAGCTCGGAATTACCAGGTTGCAGGGCAACGTGGTCATGTGCCTTCTTCCCCCGATATGCCTCTTTGCTAGTAGCTGGAGGAGACCTTGTAAGAGCCACTAAGGTGGCAATACAACACCAAAGGATCCTTCTACACATGGGGAAACCTGAAGTGTGCAGCCAGACCAGTTTTAGGGAAGCTTTGTGCCACCAGAATGACAAAAAGGGGAGAGAAGGAATCTGAGGATTGGGGTCAGCCTTTAAAGGGTGAACTTGGGCAAGTCACTTCCCCTTTTGATACCTCACTTCCTCTGCCTGTAAAATGGGGCAAATGACGCTGTCCTCCTTTGTAAAGCACTTTGAGATTTATTGATGAAAAACCTCCTATAAGAGGTAAATATTATCTGCTGGATAATTAACACTAGCAAGGGGCCATGATATTACTCTTTGAGCACCCAACACGGGAGTCATAAGTGACTTGCCGGGGGTCAAAATTAAAATTTGTGGTGGAGCAAGGAGTTAATCCTGGGTCCTAAGCTAGTGTCCTAAGCACCATGCTAACCTTTCTGTCTGGAAGGTGACGGATCTACTTCTATTTCAAATCACAAAGGAAAGGGGGGATGATGAGTAGGGGCTGGGAAGTAAAAAACTGAGGGGGCTGAGGATAATTGTTCTTTATATATAGTATTTTTGACATTATTTTTCAATATTATGTATTTATCTAGCACCCAAAAGTACAGTGGGCACCTAATAGATGCTTAGTATACTGAAGATATTTATCTTCATTAGCATCAGCTATCTTGAAAATGACAGGACTACTTCACACCTTTGTGATTATATATTGCAGGGGTCTTGCCCTCTGTATGTCAATCTTACATACCATATTTATCATCAAGAACCTGTAAGGATGAACTTCGAGCCACAGCCATGATTTTCTGGTTTAGCAAAGTGTTTATCTTTATATATATGAATATGCTATTTTTTTCTTCACCACATCCTCGAAAACCTACTTTATTTAGCTATAACAGGACTACTATGAACATGTTCAGTGACAGAGGAAATGCTTCAGAGAACTTCTGTAAGACCACAAAAATTGTGTCAATATCAGAGCTCTATAAATCTGACCCTCATAACTATGCTATCAATAATTCAGATAGCATAAACTAACATTGGGTCTTAGCAAAAGGTATAACTGTTATTGTTATACTGTGATGGATGGATTTTTATAGTAATGTCAAAAACTGATATTGATTCATGAAGGTTTTGCTACTTTCAATATAAACAACCTTCAACTTGCCTTCAAAATTGGTAAAAAATAGTTTCACTTTTTGGGATTGGATGGATATTTCTAAAAGCACATTTGGTGATAGTTTTCATACCCACAAAATATGTGCACTGGCAGTTTGCATGATTTACAGCAGGGGGGATTCAGTCTGCATGAGAAATCATTGTCTGGAATAAATATTATAGTGGCTGTCTACACTGCATAGAAGATAATCCAAGGTGAATGATGACCAGACGTGTGTGATGTGAGTTAAATTATTTACCCTTTACATATAATTATTTTACATCCCTTTGTGGCACGTATGCAGTATGATGCATGTGGTGAGTCTTAAATACTTGTATATTTATCCCGGCTAAAAAAAGGGAGAAATATTGTATTCTATATTAATTGGATATATTTGGCTAAGCTTTTAAATGTGACAAATGGAGACATGCCAAACTGCCTGAAAGTAATTCTGTCCATCAGTGAACCACAGTGGCTGCCAGTTTACAGATGATTTCTAGTTTTCTTGGTTCTGTCACATTTCTTTCATGCTAGCTATTTACCATCTGAATAAGGAGAAAGTACCCTGAGCCATAAATAAATGTATTCGTCTTCTAATATGAGAGTTTCAGTGAGGGGTTTGTGTTATATTGTGTCACACATCATAAACCAACCTGAGCCTCTGTAATAGCATAGATTGCAGACAGATCCCTTCAAATAAGCAACAACGAAAGTGCTGCTGGAAGCCTTAGAACACAGTTAATAAGCAGACAAACTTTCAGGCCGCCTCATCATTTCCTCATGTAGGAATGAGGTTTGTTTTAGATGAGCTAATTCTCTTCAGGACACCTGAAAGTGTATTTATGACAGTACACGCAACATATCCCTGTGGATCCAACAGGAGAAGGCTTTGTTGCTTTGTGAATGTGATCCAAAGCAGCCTTATGCTGCTTAATTTACAGGAAATCCAGGGTAAACCATTTATTTACGAACGGGAACTGTTGCCAAGAGAGAATAAAAAAGCAGCTGATTAATCAGCATGCGGCTTTCATCTTGAAGGGCCTCGCTGCCTGGACCTTTTTAACATTTGGAAGATTGGCCTTGTGTGAGAGAGATGTCATGTGGAAATGCCTTTGATAGCTCTGTGATTGAGAAAGGGACAGTAACAGGTTTAAACAACTCTGCATGACAGAACAGAGAACATGCATGGCTGGGAAAAAGTTACAGTGCTTTTGCCCTTTGGAGTAAAATGAGAGAAAAGCTTGCTCTGGTACTTCTACTGATAAAATTTGCTTTCTGGAACGTGACCAAGTCCCAACATATATCATCTGTGAGAAATAATGCAATCAAAAGGTTGTGTTCCTAAATAGGCTTGGAATATCTTGGCAACTGCTAAGGAAATACAAATAAGGAATAGTGCCCTCCTAGCTCGACCCTTAAATTATGCAGCTGTTCATTACCAGAATTATATATCTCATGCTGCCCTTTGGAAGAAAGGCGTGGTGCATAGAGCTGGAACAATCACTGAATTATAGTACAGTAAGAAAGACCTCCTAAAGTGTCTCATGCGTGTACAGGAAGATAAGAAAGGCCAGCTTAAGTTCTTGGCATTTTAAAGAAGGCAATCAAGAAACCCTTTGAATTCTTTGGTTTTCTTTCTCTGCAATTCATCTACATTTTATTGCCAGTCTGACAAAGCATCCCATTCATGTGTCAACACTCTTCTCTCTCTTGATGCCTGGGTGTTTATAACAAGCTGAATTTGCAGATGCTACTATTAGAAAACATTAATACAGCCAATTGCATGGTGTTAATATTTATATAATTATTGATGATTTTTATGGTTCACTCCTTTGTGCTTCTGAAATACAAAGGCTAGCAGTGTTTGATGCAATCCTATAAACCCAGATTATTTATCCATAACAGGCTTTGCATTTCAGACTGAAATAAACTATGTTGTGCTAATCAGTTTACTGTTAATAAATGATCTGAGTGATGTTTGTCACATTTTTTTAACATTTAGTTATGATCTGATTGAGAAAAATGGCATTGCAGCATAAAACAGATACTTTGAACATGTGTGCTTGAGAAACTTGAAATTTTTATGTTCATTCAATTGATAATTACTTGCTTTTATGTCTCCTGAGAGTTTGTCCAATACTATATTCTGTCAAACAGTACAAAATAAATGATACAAAGTTAACATGCTACACATGAAACACTGGCTAAATGACAGCTCTCAAAATGTAATTGTAAATGGGGAATAATCTTCAAGTGGGTGTGTTTCTAGTTGGGTCCTGCATGGATCAGTTCTCAGGCCTACAGTATTTAACATTTTTTATCATTGACCTGGAAGAACATATAAAATCATCACTCGTAAAGTTTGCAGCTGACACACAGATTGGTGGAGTGGTAAATAATGAAGAAAAGTCACTCATACATAATTGTCTGGATTGCAAGCAAACAATATGCACTTTAATATGTTATGCATAGGGTTGCCAGGTGTCCAGTTTTCAACTGGAGTGCCCAGTCAAAAAGGGTGCCTGGCAGCTCTAGTCAGCACTGCTGACTGGGCCTTTAATAGTCCGTTTGGTGGCAAAGCGGGGCTAAGGCAGGCTCCCTACCTGCCATGGCTTCATGCGGCTCCCGGAAGCAGCTGCATGTCCGTCCTCCGGCTCTTACATGTAGGGGCACACTGCCCTCGCCCCAAATGCCGGCTCTGCAGCTGTGAGGTCGGTGCCTGTGGATGGGGCAGCTCGCAGAGCCGCCTGGCCACACCTCCATGTAGGAGCTGGAGGGCAGATATGTCGCTGCTTCCAGGAGCTGCCTGAGGTAAGCGCTGCCCAGAGCCTGCCCCCCCAACCCCTCCCATGCACCAACCCCCTGACCCAGCACTAATCCCCCTCCCAGCCTCCAAATCCCTTGGTCCCAGTCCGGAGAACCCTCCTGCACCCCAAACCCCTCATCCCCAGCCAGAGCCTGCATACCTGACCTCCTCCCAGTGACTGGAAGTTGAAGCTAGACACGTTCACACTGGAAATAAAGTGTAAGCAGAGGTTTTTAACCATTGGAATAATTTACCAAGGGTGTGAGGATTTTTTTATGATTGACAATTTTTTAAATCAGGCCTGGATTTTTCTTTTAAAAGATATGCTCTAATTCATACAGGTGTTATTTTAGGGAAATTCTATGGCCTGTGTTGCATAGGAGATCAGACTAGATTATTACAATGTTCCCTTCTGGCCTTAGCATATCTACTAAATGAATTATTGCCAAATTCCAGAAAAGCCTTCCTACTTTTACTAATACTCTGTATTAATTTTGATATTATTTATGTTTCATTTGGACTGTACTGAGAATGAACATGGTCATTGCAGTATTGATGATACAAGAGACAAATATCATTTCCAATTAAAATATTACTTAACCAGAGTGGAAACCTGTCGATGTAGAGTTATTAATGGCACTCGTCAGCCATACAAAAACCATGTCCTCACTAGGGAATTCTTGGAAAAAATTCTGACGAGTATTAACACTGGTTTAGCTGGTCTTAGCACTGGTGGGAGCCTGTAACTCTCTCTGGGGATACTAAGATCTATGAGTCACTATGTTACCTTAGGAAGAGTGAGCTTTGCTGGAGATTATACTGTGTGTCAGCTCCTTGCCACACTGGTCTATCGTCTTCACCAGCAAACTTCTCAAGGCTCTCCCACCCCCAACCTTGCCTAGCAGGTAACAATCAGTGAACTCCAGCCTCCAAGCTCCTCAGAGATGCCCTCTGCAGTGCCTGGCACATCTCGCTGTACATTCACAGAAGATATTAAGTTTGCTGCTCTGTTAAAGAGTCAGTACATTACAGCATATTCATTTAACTGGGGGCTAAAAACACCCTCCCTTTCAAACATAGCACTGAATTGGCTTATAGTAAAAGTAAAACAAGTTTAACAAATGTAATAATTTTAAGTGATACCAAGTAGAAGGAATAAATGTAGAAAGGGTTACAAGTAAACAAAAATAAAAATATGCTTTCTAATGGCTAAGACCAAATTTAACAAGCCACAGCTTTGTTCAAGGTAGTTTCCTTACCAACCTTCCCTTTTAGCGTCCCTGGTTAACTTTCAGCTAGGATCCCCACAAAATTCAAGGTGCTAGTTTTTCTTGTCTCCTCGGGTGAAGGATAACTTGGGGGTTCTCTGCCCCTATCTTTATAATCCAGTAAACCTCTCAAAAGTATATCTTTCAAAGTTAAAAGAACAGGAGTACTTGTGGCACCTTAGAGACTAACAAATTTATTAGAGCATAAGCTTTCATGGACTACAGCCCACTTCTTTGGTATGCATCCGAAGAAGTGGGCTGTAGTCCACGAAAGCTTATGCTCTAATAAATGTATTAGTCTCTAAGGTGCCACAAATACTCCTGTTCTTTTTGCGGATACAGACTAACACGGCTGCTACTCTGAAACCTTTCAAAGTTAATTGATCCTGCTTCAAGAGGCAGGAAGGCTTCCTGAGGTGCTTTTTCTCCACTTGCTCTTCTGATGTCTTTGTTTACCTTTTATGTAAATATACTTTCATTATCTCTGCCTCACAGCCAGGGTGCTCAGACAAACAAATACACATTCCTTTGTCTAGGGCAGACTGGGCTTATGCATTGTTAGCCAAACACATTTTAGGAAACATAATCCTAGCACATATCCATAGCTCTTTGTACACACCCTGTAGTTACACCACACAAGTATATTAATGATCAGTGAGTTATTAGTTTTCCAGTGATACCTCGGAAGGCATATTTTGTACAAAAAATATGGAAGTAGTGTGTAGGGTGTAAATACAGGGGTGCCTAGGGCCATAGGCCCCCAATGTGGAAAAGTGTTTGGAGGCTTCTATCATGTTTAACACCATATTAGTCAGTATTACTGAGTGCTAGCACAATATTCTTTCTTAAAATTCCCTAGCACAGACCAGACCAGAGAGAGGTAATTTAAAAACGTACACAGGTTCCTTCTTGTCCTATAGACTGGGAAGAGAAAGAGAATATTGTCCGATAAGATTTATTTTGTTTGAATGTGCAAAGTTGAAAGAGTTGATTCAGGTCTGAGGAGCCAAAAAGTGTTTAAGGAAAAAGGAAATATATCTCACACGATGGTTCAGTTCCTGCAAACCTAGTTCAAAGAGTTTGTTTGAAATAGACATGAGTCAAACACTTTCTTTGTAAATCAGGATCACCTCCTATATGATTAAGGAAGGAATTCTCAAGGAAGATGCATGTTCTAAGAACAACCTCTGCAGTGTATAAATGTGCTGTGAATTAAGAGAAAGAAAATTATATCTTTTGATTGTAACAGCTAAAGATCAAAAGTGGATGTGTTTGTTTTAGGGGATTGAGCTAACAGGGTGACATCTGGAGCTAGGGAAAGATATGTCAATTTAGAGGTAGCTCTGGCAGGCTAAGAAAACAGCTATGCTTAAGGGAACAGCCTTCCTATTATGGGAGCAGTAAGGAAGTATTATTGCTTTTATCTTCAATCCTGTGTAACTGTGTTTATGGAATAGCTTTACAAGAACTTCTAATGAATTGTCTTAATATCTACTGTCTTTTATATTCCATGTCTTTCTCCCTAGTGTAACCTAATCAACATTAACCTAATCAACATTAAAAGCCTATATCAGTAGAAATATCAATAAAATCTCTGTTGCACAGATTGGGCTGAAACCACTTGCCCAGTTGCTACTTTCTCAATGACCCAATGAGAGGAGGTTTGAGAAGGGGAAGGATGTAGCAAGGTCAGTAATGCTTGAAGGTGGTTATTGAACAAGGACATATCCACTGCCTGTCTAAGTGTAGTTGACAAGCGTTAACAATCTATGGCAATAATGGCTCAACAGTCTCTTCTCTAGCCTTAACATTAAAGACCTGTGTCCTTCTCACAAGTGATTTGATTCCACTTTCTAACGAGGCCCAACCCTGGGTAAGCAAAACAGGATGAAAATCAGCCACCAAAGACAGTTACATGATTCTCCACTCTTTCTGCGCTGTTCTTTGGCAGAAGAGCCACATAGGGAACCAGCTGCAGCTTCTGGATGCAGGGCCACTCAGCCCTGATGCAAATTATGACTGCACAAAGGCAGCCCTAATTTACACCAGTGGCATAGCTAGGTGCATAGGTGTTTAAATCCACCAACAGCCCATACAAGAATTAATGCCTGGAGAATGTGTGTCACAAACAATATTGCATGTGCCCAGGAGGAAGCTGTGGTCTGAAAATCAAGCCCAAAGAAAGCATGAAGGCAAGTGGATTTTGCAGATCATAAGGTGTGTGAGGGTGAATCAGAGGGGATAGAGCACAGAAGTAGGAAGGGGCAGAATCTTGAAGAACATGAAAGGTGAGGCTGAACAGATTGAGCATGATGTGTGAGATAGTATACCAGCAGGGAGGCTAGAGGAAGGCAAATATGTGCTTGTATTGGGGTAATACAACAACATTTTTTCAAAATTCTTATAATAAAATTCTAGAAGATAGAGATGGAAAACATCTATTTGTCCGCTAATACCCACCGTTCTCTATAATATACGTTCTAGAATTTACGTGATGTTAGCTCATTATTTCTTTAGTATAACCCATTGTCTGGTCTGCTTAAGTCAGAATAGCTCCAATGAGAGGGTTTGGTCTGAGAATTGGGGAAATATAGAAATACGAACAAGTAAATCTATATTTCAAAATGCTTCAAAGTAGTGATATATTCTACAGCATATATCCTATAACATAACCACAAAAACTCTGTAAATGTTTGAAGTCATGATCATGTTGGTCTCCCTTGCATGGTACTTTTTTTTCCAGGTTGCAATTTGTCTTTTGCAGGTTTTCACAGTTGCTTCCTCCTCCAGAAGAAAAGTCAACCTGCTGCTTTGGATAAAATAGCAGCAGAGGCCTAAAAGACAGAATGTTTTTGCATCTCAAAAGTGTAATTATTGTGAGGGGGTGGATTTCCATAATTACCTTTGAATTGAACAAGTCAGTTCCTGTATGTGTGCACCCATCAGCAAGGTCAGGATCTCATTTCTACAAAAGCCAATTTAGGTATAGGGCAGATACAATTTATAAGGCCAGGACTACACTTAAAAGTTTTGGCATCGTAGCTGTGCCAGTTATAGGTGTGATTTATTTTTTGTAAAAACATAGTTATGCCAGCAAGAACCTTAGATGGAATTAGTGCTTTTGACAGTATAGATTATTTTGGTAATCAAACCAATATGTTTACCAGCAAAAGCCATTTTTCCCCCACAGAAGCTGTGTCTATACCAGGAGAGTTTTGCCAGCACAGCTATGCTAATTCTCCCTGCAAATTAAACTTGAAAAGTGAAGCATTCAGTTGCTATTGAATCAATAATGTGTCCTATGTTTTTTTGTTTTATATATTTCTCTTGTTCATTGATTTAAAACGCATTTTCACCAGTCAAGCATTTTAGCTCTAGATATTTTGTTAGATGTAATGAAAATTACAATATTTAGAATAAGGTCCAGGTTTCAGAATTGCCATGTTGGCATGTGTAAGCAGATCTATACCCAAAATTCCTTTATAGTTTTGTGGTGTTTGGAGTCAGTTCTGTTTCGGCTCCTTAAAGAGAGAGGTTTGAATAGCAAAATTTGACAGGGCTTGATTCAGTGTTTATCTGAGTGTAATTCTTGTTTAACTTTTCGTTCAAGTATATATAGATTCAAGTATTTAAGTATGTAACCAGTTAAAGTTTCTCTAGATGCAGTGTTTTCTTTTATGACAGTATTCTTATGAAACACACATATAACGATGCATATGTGTGTTGGAGGAAAGATGACGTTGTGGTTTCAGGCAAAGACTTCCTTTGTGCAAGTCACTCAACCTTTTTTGTTGCCTCTTTTGTCTTTTATCAGTAACACCGGGACAATATTTCTTGTCTGTTTCAAGGTGTGAAACTAAACTAATATTTGAATGTTAAGATCACTGACTGGAAGGCACTATAGAACTTCAGAGTATTGTTATTGGTGCTTCAATACCTAGGTGATAGGCACCAGATGCAACTATACAAAGAGAGCTTTGTGGAGTTTCACCATGACATATTTTCACCTTTCACTTGAAATAGCTTCGTAACAGATAACATTTTGATTGCAAAATGGGAACAATACAAATTCAACATGGCACACAGTAAAATGATTAAAAACTGGCTAACTGTAATTGTAAATAGTAAATCAGGAATCAGCAACCTTTGGCACGCGGCCCATCAGGGAAATCCGTTGGCGGGCTGGGATGGTTTATTTACCTGCAGCGTCCACAGGTTCGGCCGATCGCAGCTCCCACTGGCCGCGGTTCGCCGTTCCAGGCCAATGAGGGCTGCGGAAAGTGGTGTGGGCCAAGGGATGTGTTGGTCGCTGCTTCCCGCAGCCCTCATTGGCCTGAAATGGCGAACCGCAGCCAGTGGGAGCTGCGATCAGCCGAACCTGTGGATGCTTCAGGTAAACAAACCGTCCCAGCCCGCCAACGGATTTCCCTGACAGGCTGCGTGCCAAATGTTGCCACCCTGTGGTAAATCATCATTAAGCCGGTGCATTTTTAGTAGGATCTCGCAGGGATCAGTTCTTGGCCCTACAGTATTTATCATTTTTATCAGTGATCTGGAAAAAAACATCAAGTTGGAAGATGACACAAAGATTCAGGAAGTGGTAAATGCTGGAAAAGACAGGTCATTGCTACAGAGTGATCTGGATCTCCCTGTAAGCTGGACATACGCAACCAATAAGAGTTTTAATAGGGCCAAATGTAAAGTTTTACATCTATGAACAAAGGATTTAGGCCACACTTACAGGATGGGGGCCTCTATTCTGGGAAGCAGTGATTCTGAAAAGACTCAGTGTAGATACTCCACTGAATCTGAGCTCCCAGTGTGATGCTGTGGCCAAAAGGGCAAATGAGATTCTTGGATGTATAAACAGGGGAATATGAAGAAGTAGCAGCAAAGTCAGGTTACCTCTAGTTTTGGCACTGATGTGGCTTCTACTGGAATACTTTATCCAGTTCTGGTGTCCTCAACTCAAGAAGGATCTTGATAAATTGGAGAGGATTCAGAGAAGAGCTATGAGACTAATTAAAGGATTGAAGAACATGCCTGATATGATATTCAAGAAGAGAAGGTTAAAGGTGACTTGATCACAGTCCATGAGTATCTATGTGGGGGAAAATGTTATGATAATAGAGGGCTCTTCAATCTATTAGAAAAAAGTGCAAAATTTAACAGTGAGGGTAACCGTTGGAACAACTTCCTACGAGTTGTAGTGTATTCTCCATCACTGGCAATTTTAAAATCAAGATTGTATGAGGTATTTTTTTCTAAAAGATGCTCTAATTCAAACAGGAAGTAATTTAGAGAGGTTCTATGGCCTGTGCGGTATAGAAGATCAGACTAAATTATTACAATTGTCCGGCCTTCTGACCTAAACATCTGTTCCCAGATATTGAACCAAATGTTCAAACTGAAAATTTAAATTTACATTCTTTGATAATAAATTATACTGGGTTATTTTGGATCACACAGTATATGCAAGTCGGACAAATCCTCACTGACTTCATGGGGCTAGCTCACACTAGCTGAGGATCTGCCCCATATAATTAGCTACATTGACTTGTCAATACCCCTGTGAATATTTGGTGTTGCCTAAGCTTTTTCGACTTGCAACTTTTTTGAAGGAAAAAGAAGATGTAAAACTACCTATATTTCTGGGTTCTTTGTTCCTGTGGAAATTCATTTCATATTCTCTCAAAAGTCCCTCTATTTTTCCATTACTTAAAAATAGCTGATCGTATCAATGGGGAGTCTACTTCAGGCAATAAGAAAGGGAAAAACAAAAAACAAAAGAGCATATCCCAAACAGGCAAGTTACTTTTGGCAGGAACATAGAAAACAAGGCAGCCCACAGGGCTGGCATGCCTGGGGGTTACCAGCCCATCATCTCTAGCACAGTTATCTCAGTACTTGTTTTGAGTGGCATAGAATGACTCAAATTCAGGCCTGTGAGATGCAGATAACTCTTCTTAAATACCAGGGGGAAAATATCTAGTTTGGCTTTAAATTGTGAATTGCAAACACAGTGCTGTGTTTATTCTTGTTGCAAACCACTTTCTCTGTGCCTATTTCTCTGTACTCTCCAAATTCCAGCATCAGCCATTTGTTTTAGAAGGCAAATTTTAGTATTTGTAATGGCTTTGAATACTAGCCTTGTCTTCTGCTGCTGTTACTGTAATATTAGTATCCTTGGTTTTAAATAAATAAACTGTCTGTATTTCTCTGAATCAATGCGGTTAAAAATCTTTACTCCTGGGAAATTCTGAACGTACGCCAATCTAGCCTTGGAATAAAAAAGGCAGTGTAGTGATGGAGATACTCAGCCTTTAGTTGAAATATGAACTGAAAGTATGTGGCTGATTCTAGTATCAGTCACACTGGTGGATATTGGGAGTAACTTGACTCAGTTTGATGGAGTCTAGTGTAAGTAAGATCAGAATACAGCTCTCTGCCTTTGCATACATGAAACGAGCACAGAGCTTGTCAAAAGACTCAGAGTGTAAAACTGGAAGCGCATTGCAATGAGATTTTCATCCAAGATTTGAACACTGGCAAACATTTTCCTGGTGGCTGTCTTGAAAGAGGGCAAAGATAATTAAAATGGATATATCATCTATCAGTAGGCAGATTATACAGAGGAAGCTTTTGTTGTTGCAGGGATTGTTCACTTGAATTATGAAACAAATGGAGCACGTTGTGTGAAAACAGAAAATCATATTATGCACAAATTGTTTTAAGAAAGAACAAGGTTACAATCTTTTTTTTTTTTTTTCAAGGATCACTGTGGCAGCCGTGGCTTTTCATTGAGTGTTTTGCAGCCCTTTCTCCTGGAGGAGCCCCCTTCTTTCAGGGACAGGCTTACTTATGTAGCCCAAGGTCCAGTGTGCATCAACAGCAGCCTTGGGAACTACAAGTTGTGGACTAGAAACTGCGGCATGTTGAGAGAACTTCCTGGTTCCTGCCAGGAATTACCCTCTGCCCTCCCAGCAGGAGGTCTCAGCATGGACTGAGCTGGGAGCACTTGGCAGGCAAGCAGAGAGGAGGCTGCTAGACTGGGGTAGGCAAACTTTTTGGCCTGAGGACCACATCGAGTTTTGTAACTTGTATGGAGGGCCGGTTAGGGGAGGGGGTCGTGGCTCGACCCCCACCTTCTATTTGCCCCCCCCGGACTCCTGCCCCATCCACACACCGCCGCTCCCTGTCCCCTGATCTCCCCCGGACCCGCGCCGCCCCATCCAACCCCTCCTGTCATTCCTGACAACCCACCCGGGACCTCTGCCCTCATTCAACCCACTGTTTCCCGCCCCCCGACCGCACCGACCCTTATCCACACCCCTGCCCCCTGATATCACCCCGAACTCCCTTGCCCTCTATTCAACATCCCTTGCTCCCTGTCCCTTTACCACGCTGCATGGAGCACCAGTGTCTGGCGGTGCTACAGCCGCGCCATCCGGCTGGAGCCGGGCCATGCTGCCGCCGCAACCAGCTAGCACAGAGACCGGGTCAGGCTGGGCTCTGCAGCTGCACTGCCCCAGGAGCTCACAGCCCCTCCGCCCAGAGCATTGCATTGGAGTGAGCAAGCTGAGGCTGCGGTGGAGGGGGAACAGTGGGGGAGGGGCTGGGGCTAGCCTCCTGTGCCAAGAGCTCGGGGGCCGGGCAAGACAGTCCCGCGGGCCAGATGTGGCCCGTGGACCATAGTTTGCCCACTTCTGTGCTAGACTGTAATGCTGTTCTATATTCTTTACAAAATAAAGCCTTGTTCCTGGTGGCTTGTGTGAGTGGGTCTGGTCTGAGGTGAACACTCACTGACAAACAGGGCCACCCAGAGGATTCAGGGGGCCTGGAGCAAAGCGGGGGAGCTGCGGCGCTTTTACTCACCAGGTAGCGGTCCAGGTCTTCGGCGGCATTTCAGCGGCTGGGGGCCCGTCAGTCGCTCCACGTCTTCAGCAGCACTGAAGGACCCCCACCGCCAAAATGCTGCCGAAGACCCAGACCGCCACCGGGCCAAGGCTTGTGGGGCATTTTGGCCGCGGGGGGCCCTTCAGTCGCTCCGCGTCTTTGGCAGCACTGAAGGACCCGCCGCTGAAATGCCACCGAAGACCTGGACCGCCACCTGGCCAGGGCTCGCGGGGTCCCTGTGGGGCCTGGGGCAAATTGCCCCACTTGCCCGCCCCGCCCCCCTCTGGGCGGCCCTGCACACAACACAGAGCACACACAGGGCCCAGTTTCTCAAAGTTGTGTAAAACGTCGCAAGGCAACAAGCTTCCTCTATCTTGACCTGGGCCAGTGAACAGGATGGGGAGGGAGGTGGGGCATTACACTTCGAAAGATCAAGTGGCCCTTTCTTTGGTTTGCTGTGAGTAGAGGTGGGAGAACAACTGATTTTTCTGTTTGCTGACAGTTCCAAAAAATAAAAAAATCCTTTGTTTTAGGTCCAGTCAAATCAGAAAATTCTTTAAAATTATGATGAATCAAAGTTCCATTTGGGGTCCAATGAAATATGTCATTTGACCAACAACATTTTGTTTCTGAACACTTTTAAAGGTCTAGGTCCACAAAATGGCTGGAGAGGGAGGTAGTGATTGTGCCCACCTTATAACTTCTCTACAAGAGAGATCTTACAGCGGTGCAGCTGCATCACTACAGACATAGCCCAAGACACTTAAATGGCCGCCATTACTGTGTATCTTTGAGCCCTACAACTTGAACACTCTCACGGCACTCTTATAAGGCAGTGAAGTACTGTTATCCCCATTTTACAGACCTGAGGCACAGAGAGACTAAGGGCTCATTTACATGGGGAGATATTCCAGAATTTCTTTTCCTGATTAAATGTTCTTGTTTAACTCCATGTGTTGACACTTTAATTCTGGAATAAGAATGTCCACACCTGGAATTAATCAGGAATAGTTAATCTCCTTTAAATTCACATTCTACCTTATTCTAGGTTAACATTCATGTGTAGGGAAAACCTGAGTCTTTGGGCCATGGTCATACAGGTATTCTGTTGCACAGCAGGGAACTGAATCCTGGTCTCTGGCAAATGCCCTAGCCACTATGCCATCTTCCTCTAAGTCTGAAAATATGAATGCGCATCCCAGATATTCTCAGATATCTATCAATTGGCACATCAGATATAGTTGTAGGAACCCAGTGCCTAATTCTCCTAGATGATTTACCTAAATTTAAACAAATCTGGGGGGAAAAAAGTCAAGATTTAGTTGGGGAAAGGTGAAGGTTTGGCCACTCCTTACTTTGCCCACTCCTAATTGAACTAGCTCTCAATTTCTTTCAAAACTGAAAGTGCCTGAAAGTGTCAAGTGAGATTTTCCTAGACTCCATCCCAAGGCTCCTGTGGCACTACATGCAGCCTGAACAAAACAGCCCAACATATTTAATACTGCAGGTTTTATAGTGTGCGTTTGACTAACTGCTTTATATTAAGAATTGTAGGTGATGACTAAAATCTGTTAGGACATGATTCCTTAACATACTGCAGATATATCATATATCATTCTGAACACTAATTGTAGACAGTGCTTAGTCAATGAAAATGATACAAGTCTATAGGGAGGCTATACTTATACTATAATGAATGGGAAAAATCACGGTGGGATTTTTCTGTGACATGTTTTGTTTTTGTGTGTGGTTGGTTTAATGGCAATCTTTTGTGTCTGGGTTGTGTTTTAGGGTTTTTTGGGGTGGAATAGGATAGGGTAGGGTTTGTTTGTTTTTAATTTTGCTCTCAGTATCCCATACCATGAATTAAAAAAAAAAAGCAATAATGGACCTAGTACAGCACCAATAAATGCCTATCCAACAGGAAATACATATAATAAAGCAAAGTACATCCAGTATTGACAGGGAGGATAAGGTGATTCTCAGGCTTGTAATGTTGTAAATGTGCAGTATATGCAAGTGTTTATGGTGGGTGCTGTGATTTGCTGCAGGACATGCTGAGGCAGGCACTTGTGTAGATCAGTGCTTCCCAGCCTATTTAATCAATTATGTCACTTGATCAGCATGAAACAGTGAGATCTCACTACCTCCATTTTTTAGTTGCAAAAATGGGACCCCAGAAGCAATTACATTGTAAATTAGCTGACAAGCAGAGAATACCTAGTGGATGCATAACTACTGGAGTAGAGAATGTTTTTACTGTTATTTCTTTTCTGAAAAGGAACATTGTGGAGGGGAAGCAGGAGTCAGCCCTGAATCGGTTTCCAAGCTGTTCATATGTCATGCCCGTTCTCTGTGAGTGGATACAATATATGAACTGACAAAGTGCAGTGCTTCTTTGCCACTCAGGCTACTGAGTGCTTACTAAGTGTTTATACCTGCAGTTGTGTGGAAATCAGATAATTAGCACAGTAAAAAAAAGCCACATTTAATAAAAATAAAACTAGGCAAGCACCAGATGTTTTCTGTTATTAACACTTGAAGGTTGGGGTTGGTTTTTCGTTAGTATACTTATATGTAAATGTATTTTGAGCAGGGGTTCAATAGCAGCAGCAAATTTCCTTTCACCCCTATGAAGCAAAATTTTTTTTTCAGAAAAACTCAGCTGTCACCGTGATGTTTTACACTCCTCCACACATCCACCCTTAGCCCACCACATGCACCTACGTACCCCCTTTGCACTATGCCCACACTCCTTACATGCTGCGTGGGCTCAAAAGTAATGTGGGACTCAACTGCCTTTGCAATGCTCACAGACTGAAACTGGTTGAGAATTCCTTTTTTTATGTTTATTTTTGCAAATGTTGAAAACAATTTTTGCAATAATGTCTGTATTTTTTTCAAGCAGCTCCACCAGATTCTTTTTGTGTGTTCTGTGGAGACTAATCTCTCTACCTTGCAGCTATGCCCAGAATGGGTAACTTTATTCCCTTGCATGGGCTCTTAGGATGGGCCACAATCCTGCCATTCTTATTACTGGGATTATCTGTTTTAAAACTATGGGTCTGATCCACTGCTGCAATACTATTCTTCTGGCACCATCATTGTATTGAAATCAAGGATGTTACACTGATGTAAAACTGGAGTACCACGGTGGTAAATCAGGCCCCAGATGTTTTGTTTGGAGAGTCAGATTGTGGGTTTTTGATATTTGCTTGAAAGTCTATTCAGTTTCCTTGTCTCAGGGTGGTTAAAAGTCACACTGATACACTAACTTGTGGGGAGGATGTCTGCAGGCCATGTCACATTTGATGGCTGTATTCCATCCAGGCAGAAATCTATTTTCAGTTAGTGATCAACTGGAAGAAATATAAACTACTTCAGTGGCCTCAAGTGCTACAGGAGTTAACTTTGGCATTTAGAGCGTTCACCATGTGACAGCCCAATGGATATATAACTAAATCCCCATGCACAGTTTTGAAATTTTACAGCTTAAGTTATAGCCATGTAAGTGATCTCCAAACCTCTTGAGCATAAGGACACTCATATCACAACGTGTGGCAATTTCCAAATGCAGCTACTAACATTATTTTCCTCCTGAGCTATTTAAACTATGTCACCATGCCCACTTGCTACTTGAATTTCTGTAGGATCCCCATTGTCCACCACATCAAGTTTAAATGCTTATTCTTCCATTCAATGGACCTTCTTAACTCCACTTTGGCCTACGTCTCTGCACTACTGTACTCATAATGCCCTCTGAACCAAATATATCCATCGCCACTCTTCATACTTCTCTTCTGCCTATCTCCTTGCCTTTTTTCACACAGCCTACTATGTGAGGAATGCCCCCAGTGCTGGTTCAACCAGCCACCACCCTCTTCACTTTCCAGACTCACTCGTTCTGTGATGTCCATGGGAAGTGAACACACACAAACAATAAAAGCACTATAAAACTAATACTTCTTCTGAGCCCTTTCAGTCTGTCCTATCCTCTTCACTTAACTTGTAAGTGGGGCATAAAATGTCCTCTTTTGGTTCCTTGTACATTGTACATGAATACATTGTTGTTGTAACTGTATATTTGTTAAGTATCAACAGTGATGTGGGCGATAGAAACATTAAGAGTGTGGTCTGTGTCAGAATCATAGATTTCAGGGCCTTGACTAACTCAGTACTGTGCATCAGTGGTTTTCAACCAGAGGTATGTGAGAGAGCTAGTCTGAGCAGCTGAGGGCTTGTGGGAGGGAGGGAAATAGGACTACTGGGGAATGAAGAGTGTTGGGGAGGTCTGGGAGTCAGAGCAGGGAATAGCAGGAATGTGGAACTTGGAAAAGAAGTGGATCTTGAGCTTGAGCACCTGGAAGGACAGTAAGTGGAGAGGAGCTATGCTAAAGGAACCACCTGTGGTTGGTTAGAGAAGACATCTTCTCCTCTGCTTCTTGTACCTCTAGCTCAGTTAAAGTTACCTCACCTACAGTTCAAGTGACCTCATTGGCACTCATTAAATATTACATACAGATAAAGGGACGAATTCTGCTCCGAGTGAAGTCAGTAGCAAAACTCCCATTGATTTCAAAGGAGAAAAGGTTGGGCCCAACGAAGATGTGGAGAAGCAGTGGTCTGTCTCTTGTTCTATGGAATGAGAGAGCAGATTTTTTTCTAACAATAAAGTATTTTGACATCTCAGATAATGTCGTTGCATTCATCAGAATGTCTTTCTGCCATTGTTTCTAAATGACTCACTGACTCTGAAATTGCTACTTAATAAATTAATTCACTCAGTGCAAGGGTAATAATCTGCTTAAATGCTCATAACTACAATTTTATAATAGTTCCTCTGCTAAAGCTAAATTGTTGGTACAAAGCCAAGTATTACTGGAAAGGGTTTGGAGGGGGTGAAGCTAAAGTTTTAAACTACCAGTGATCATTTTCATCATTCTTTGGTTCATGATAGCTGTCTAACCCAAACCTAGGACAGAGCATGAGCAGGTCAAGGATTTCTAGGTGTTTTGACAAGGCATTTTATAAATGACGAGTAACATTTATGCTGTTATTCCTGTCAGGGAAGTGAAACACCGAATAAGTGAATCCTAATAAAACTTGACAACTGGAATTCTTCATTTCATTTTCATATTTCAATAAATCAGCTAAATAGATCTCTTGTGAAAAAAAATTGAATTTCATGTTATATTGATTTGTCTAATGGCTTTACAAACCTCTGTAAGGTTTATCAGGGATAAACAAAGTTGATCATATTGTCTGTTGTTTTCAGAGGCTTTGAATGTGCTAATTGTTTTTAAATATTTTTATTTAACTGAATTGTTATTATACAATAAATTAAAACAATATAATCATAAATATCAAAGCACTCCTTACCACTTATTAATGTATCAATCTCATGGGGACAAAAAAACCCCAAAAAACACTAGAGGGTCCTGTGGCACCTTTAAGACTAACAGAAGTATTGGGAGCATAAGCTTTCGTGGGTAAGAACCTCACTTCTTCAGATGCAAGTAATGGAAATTTCCAGAGGCAGGTATAAATCAGCATGGAGATAACGAGGTTAGTTCAATCAGGGAGGGTGAGGTGCTCTGCTAGCAGTTGAGGTGTGAACACCAAGGGAGGAGAAACTGCTTCTGTAGTTGGATAGCCATTCACAGTCTTTGATTAATCCTGATCTGATGGTGTCAAATTTGCAAATGAACTGGAGCTCAGCAGTTTCTCTTTGGAGTCTGGTCCTGAAATTTTTTTGCTGTAAGATGGCTACCTTTACATCTGCTATTGTGTGGCCAGGGAGGTTGAAGTGTTCTCCTACAGGTTTTTGTATATTGCCATTCCTGATATCTGACTTGTGTCCATTTATCCTCTTGCGTGGTGACTGTCCAGTTTGGCCAATGTACATAGCAAAGGGGCATTGCTGGCACATGATGGCATATATAACATTGGTGGACATGCAGGTGAATGGGCCAGTGATGTTGTAGCTGATCTGGTTAGGTCCTGTGATGGTGTTGCTGGTGTAGATATGTGGGCAGAGTTGGCATCGAGGTTTGTTGCATGGGTTGGTTCCTGAGTTAGAGTTGTTATGGTGCGGCGTGTGGTTGCTGGTGAGAATATGCTTAAGGTTGGTGGGTTGTCTGTGGGCGAGGACTGGCCTGCCTCCCATGGTCTGTGAAAGTGAGGGATCATTGTCCAGGATGGGTTGTAGATCACTGATGATGCGTTGCAGAGGTTTAAGCTGAGGATTGTAGGTGATGGCCAGCGGAGTTCTGTTGGTTTCTCTTCTGGGCCTGTCTTGTAGCAGGAGGCTTCTGGGTACACGTCTGGCTCTGTTGATTTGTTTCTTTATTTCCTTGTGTGGGTATCGTAGTTTTGAGAATGCTTGGTGAAGATCTTGTAGGTGTTGGTCTCTGTCTGAGGGGTTGGAGCAGATGCGATTGTACTTCAGCGCTTGGCTGTAGATGATGGATCGTGTGGTGTGTCCAGGGTGGAAGCTGGAGGCATGAAGGTAGGCGTAGCGGTCGGTGGGTTTTCGGTATAGGGTGGTGTTAACGTGGCCATCACTTATTTGTACTGTGGTGTCTAGGAAGTGGATCTCCCGTGTAGATTGATCCAGGCTGAGGTTGATGGTGGGGTGGAAGCTGTTGAAATCATGGTGGAATTCTTCCAGAGTCTCCTTCCCATGGGTCCACATGATGAAGATGTCATCAATGTAGCATAGGTAGAGAAGGGGCGTGAGTGGATGAGAGCTGAAGAAGCGTTGTTCCAGGTCAGCCATAAAAATGTTGGCATATTGTGGGGCCATGCGGGTGCCCATAGCGGTGCCACTGGTCTGGAGGTATATATTGTCACCAAATTTGAAATAATTGTGCGTGAGGATAAAGTCACAGAGCTCAGCAATAAGTTGTGCTGTGTCATCATCAGGGATACTGTTCCTGACAGCTTGTATTCCAGCCAAATCTGCCCATATATCTACACCAGCAACACCATATAGTGTATAGTTCAGGCAGTATGTCTGGTAAGCCTCTAGGACCCTCTGTTGCTTTTTTACAGATTCAGACTAACACGGCTACCCCTCTGATACCAAAAAACACTGAAGCTATAGGTCAGGGGTCGGCAACCTCTGGCACACGGCTCGCCAGGGTAAGCACCCTGGTGGACCGGGCCCATTTGTTTACCTGCCGCGTCCACAGGTTCGGCCAATTGCGGCTCCCACTGGTCGCGGTTCGCCGCTCCAGGCCAATGGGGGCGGCGGGAAGCCTGGTGCTTACCCTGGCGAGCTGCGTGCCAGAGGTTGCTGACCCCTGCTATAGGTAATACATTAAAAACTACATCTTAGAGTAAACTTTAAAATCTTCAATGAGCTGAGGCAAGGAATAACATTTCCTAGGCAATAAATTATATTATTAAATAATACTAACCAGGAGACCATCAGGTTCTCTCTGTTCAAATAAGCAGTGCCCCAAATCTACATCTCTCTTTGTGACTTCAGCATTATACATATAATAATGCTTTGAAAAACTACAAAATACATGTTTTTGGCTTGGTATACTGCTACTCAAATCTGAGCTGAGATTTTGTTTCAGATATGAAGCAGTGTTTTGGTTTTCTTTCTCTGGTAAATTTCTTAATAACTAGATGTGATTTGTTGAGAATGATATTATGGATAACTTGAGAATCCGGATGCAAAGAAGCAGGGACAGTATTTAATGGAGCCCCTTCTGCTTATATTTGATTCTGATCTCCATTTGCATCAGTTCTAGTATTGATTTTTAGCTTCCTGTCTCCTTTCTTTAGCATGACAGTTTGAAGTAGAGTTGGATTGAAAATAGTTTTCCCATTTCTGAGAAAATGTTTGAGATTTCGAATGTTTCCTGTTTCACATTGGATCAAAACAGAGAGTTTTTTCCAAAATGTTTTGTGAAAAAGCTAGAGGAAGATTGATTCCTCCAAGAATAACTTTCACTGAATCAGGCAGAGCAAGGACTTAAAACTGAGTTTTCTAGATTCCAGGTGAGTGCCTTAACCACCAGGCTATTGGCTATGCTGGGTGATAGAGCCCTGTGCTGGACTAGAGTCGAGCCTTGCAGTGGGACTGGGATCCCACCGAACCTCCTGCCATAATAATGGGAGTGGTATTAAACTATAGTCCAACACAAGGCTCTACTGGGTGGCTTTCTTGCACTCTTTCTGTCCATAAATTCCACCCTAGAAACCTTCCCAAGGAAAGTTTTGTGGAAACCAGCCCTTTTGTGTGAAAAGTTTGGGTTTATACCAGTTGGCATTTTCTAATGAAAAACCATTTTATCAAAAAATTCCCAACCAGCTCTAGTTTGATATTAGCTCATTAATGGTTGTTAGCTGAAAAAAATCTCAAAAGCCTATTGGAAATAATCAAAATAATAATTTTAAACAACTCACACTTCTATTGTCTGCTGTTTCCAAAGAGACCTCAGGAACTTAGCTGCCCAACTGTTTACCATAGAAAGTCAATGGGTGTTGGATGGCTAACTCTCTTAGGCCTCTGGAAATCCCAGTTGTCATTCATTTTATTCCAAGGAATCCAAAAGCGTTTTACAAATTTAAATATTATTCAGTAATATATAATCCCATTTATCTGAATTTTGAGGAATCCCTTATACTTTTGAAAACTCTTTGGTTTGCTTAAGTGTTTCTGATGCAGAAGACAAAGCTTCAGTTTAGTTAAATGAATTTTAGACAAAGGGAGTTCCCCATTAAAATATAACTATTTTTGGTTGAAAAGTGAATTGATTTGTTTGTTTCTGTGAGAAAGCAATTTAGAAAAAAAAAATGGAGTCTCCTAGGTAAGAGTTGAAAGCCCAGAAGTATAAATCTTACCAATGATTATAATATAATTATATACCTAACCAAAATTATTCTGAAAATGGGATATGCTTATATTACATTAATATTCATTTGCAGTATATTAGATTTGATTATTTAGATGTAAACATGAACAAAACATGGAGTTTTTCAAAGTTCATTTAAAATAAATGTGTTTTTCACTGCTTATTTGGCCTTTGGCACATTTACTTAATGACCTTCATAGGAGTTTTACCATACATAATATAAACCGATTTAGAAACTAATGGGAACCTCCTATAAAGAAAATTTGTGAGTTAATTTAATATTCAAGAAAGTGAAGAAATTATAGCACTTGTCTGAGTTAGGCATAATGCAGGAAAGCACTGTTCACACTTTACCTTCAATTCCTACCTTTTCACTAAATCTGAGCTATGTGAATGTACAAATAAGAAGTAGAACGACATACAGTTGAATAGCAATTTATAACCAGAATTAAGTCATGGACTTCTCAGATCTGGAATAGTTTAATGGCAACTCTGCCATCTTATCTTATTCCATTTTGTTTTGTTTTTAAATTATGCTAGAAGAGGACACAAGGAGTCCCATTTAAACAAACTTGTAGACAGTGTGGGGAAGTGTTGTATTTATAGGAAGGAAAGTAAGTACAATCAGGGGAAAAAAAGAAAATCACTCCCGATCCCAAGAGAAACCAATGTCAAGGACTTAGCAATGAAAATAAACTCTTGATATGTAGTAATTTAGTAAACTATTAATTTCATTTATTATATATCTGTAATTGTGCAGGTTTTCTTACATACATTGATGCCTCAATATCGATATAAGCATAACTTTTTACATTCCTATTTTTGAAAATCTGATCCCAAAGCTTTCTGATAATATTGGTATATTGGCTTCTTCTCAGTACTGTTACGGAATAAGAGGAGCATAAAGGAATCAATCATTTTTGATTCCATAGGGCCAGCTCTATACTGGCCCTGATCATGGGATAGACTAGAGTAGCATTATTAAAGCAGCAAATCTCCAAAGACTCAAATAATAGATGAGCTATGCAAAAGACACAATAAACCGTTGTTTGCATAGAACCCCACATTTGTGCTCACCATCTTGTTTGTGCTCTTGCAAATACAAGAGTTTGGAGTGCAAGGAGTTGTTGTTTCTTTTTTGTTCGTGTTCTCCACAGAACTGTCTGTTAAAATAGCAGGATCTCCAAAGGGGAAGCGGCTTGGAGCATTTTTTTACAGACTTCCAGGAATGAAGCTGGGGGAAAAAATTGCTAGACGTGCTATGAAAATACTCAAAACCACAGTATATTGTACCCATTGGAGACTTGAACTACCCCAGTATTAATAAGGTGACTGATAAAAATAAACATGGAACTTCAAAGGGATTTTTAAGTTATAGAAATAGAGAAGCCAACAATCTTTTATATACTTTTTAGCATTTTAGAATATGAGGGAAATGGAGAAGTAAAAGGGTTAAAAAACCTTAACAGAATGTTTGTATTTGTTTTCAAGAAAGCAGGTTGTAGGTAATTAAGAAATTTAGGGCTTAGGTAGTGTGACACTGAGCATCAGAATGCCTAAATTTTAGTGCCTAGAAAATCACTGTGATTCATGAAGCCTGAGTGAGGCACCTAAGCTCTTATACAATGAATGGAAAGAGATAGGTGCCTTAGACTGCAATGCACAAAAGCCAGCATGCTAGACATGGAGCTGCCTAAGCTAGCTAATGGGAGAGGCTGTCCAGCAGGTATGTACTAAGCCCCACTCCTCTCATTTGGATTAGAGAGAGAAAGAGCATTACAAGAATGACTCTGTAGCTTAGTGGTTAGAACACTCATTTGGGCGGTAGGATACCCAGAATCTGCTGCAATGACTCTTTAATTATTTAGTCACACTGTAACAGCTTCAACAGGACAGACTGGGAGTGCCTTATGTCAGAATATCTAGTAGTCCATTGGTAAAGCATTCCCATGAGAGGTGGCAACTCCCTCTTTAAATTCCTTCTCCCTCTCCAGTAGAAGGGGGACTTGAACCAAGGGTCTCCCACAGCCCAGGTAAGTACTGAGCTAAAGGTTATGAGGGAGATTATTATCATCGTTCATCACCTCCACCCTCCCCTCCCCCAGCTGTTTTTATTTTAAGTCACCTGATGTACCTGATCCAATAGGTGACCTCTGAGCACATCTACTGGCTTGGGCCCCACTTGTGACTTAGGTGGCTGGATGCCTATCATCCTCTGGTTTGTGGATTGCTCTGGATGCAGGAGATAGGTGTTTGGATACCTGGATGGAGGCAGCAATGTGTGGCTCAGAGGCAGGAACATAGGCACCGAGGGAATTTTTACTGCAGAAACTTTGCAGAGTGAGTTTAGGCACCTAGAGGGTTTGGAGGAAATGTTATGCATCGCATTGGAGCCTAAAACAGGGACTTAGGCGCCTAACTCCTTTTGTGTATCCAGCCCCAAGGCTCCAATTCTGCAAACATTTGCATATTTCTTTCAACTCAGTTGAACTACTCATATGTATAAAGTCGCTCACATGCATAAACAATTGCAGAATTGGGGCATTAGAATCCATATTACCTCTGACTTCAATGGAGTGGCTTCCATGTTACACAGCTGAATTTAGCCCCACGGAAATACAGTGCAAGCAAGGAAGCTGAAGTCAGTCTTATATCTCAATAAAAGTTTGTTTAAAAATATACAAGTGTAGCAGAAGCCTGGTACATCTTAAAAGACATAACGATAAAGTCATATCAGACTGCATGTCCACTGGGGAATAGTGCAAGGAGTGAGATCTGAGAGTAAATAGAATGTGGACACACACAGAAAAAAACCTCCACTGTTTAAGAAAGAACTAAAGAAAGAAAGCAAGAAAAGGAGGTTGGAAAGGATAGTCAAACCAAATTACTTTGCAGGAGAAACATAATGGGAAGGTTGTGGGTAGAATGAGTAATCTAAAGAGAGAATATGAAAGTCATTTGGTATAGGTAAAGAGAAAATGAACCTGAAAATAAGGCAGGATTGTTAACACTGCTCTACAGCCAAAATGCTTCTGAAATAAATGTAGTCAAACTTTACTAATTCTGGATCACCAAGAACGAAAATGATGCTTAAAATTGTTGATTGGCTCTAGTTTTCAAGATATGCTATTGGGTCAGTATATACGACCCTTGACTTGGGAATGGTGGAGGATATGTGAGTTATAAAGGGAAGGGATCTCAATTTAAACCAGAAATGACTAAAATACATCTTTGACTGGATCTATGAATAAATCTATGACTGGGTTTGGACAGTACTTGCTTTTTAGACAAAACAATGAATGATGCAATCTGAAGCTGGTATTGCGTCATACATGATATGAATTGCATCATGTTATTCCTAGAAGTCATGGATGATGCAATCATAACGAAGCTTACATCACTCTGCTGAACAAATTGACCTATATCAGCTCTAAAAATCATACAGTGCCGTGCTCTCTTATTTGTCAGTGTTTGATTTTGCAAAGGGACACATTTCTGTTTAGCCAAAGTGAGCAGAGATGCCTCGTGCTTGTGTGAACAGTGCAGATAACTTCTGCTATGTTTGTGGTGAAGTGACTTTTGCATCACAGAAGCGCAGTATAACCACTATGGTCAAGAAAGCCTATCACCTTTCTTTTGGCTGCAAAATTGGAGATCAGGACAAGAGGTGAGCCCCACACATATGCTGCAACACTTGTGCAACAAATCTTCGCCAGTGGTTGAACAGGAAAAGGAAATCTATGCCTTTTGCAGTGCCAATGATTTGGAGAGAGCCAACAGATCATACCAGCAATTGTTACTTCTGCATGGTGCCTCCAGTTGGGAAAGGTGTGTCAAAGAAGAAAAAGCGGACTGTGCATTATCCAAACATTCCATCAGCTATACGCCCAGTACCCCACGGAGAAGGACTGCCGGTTCCTGATGCACCAGAATCATTCTCACTTGAGTCAGACGAGGAAGAGGAAGAGGATGAAACTTCTGGTCCTGAACCATCAATGTCACAGGACCCACATTTTCTCCCATCCTCCTCCTCTGAACCACACCTCATAACACAAGGTGAACTGAATGACCTTGTCAGGGATTTGGAACTACCCAAGAGTAAGGCAGAGCTGTTGGGCTCCAGACTACAGCAGTGGAATCTCCTGGCAGGTGATGTTAGGTTTTCCATGTTCCATGACCGTCAAAAGGATCTTGTCCCATTCTTCTTCATGGAAGGTGATCTTGTAGCCTGCAACAGCATCGATGGTGTGATGGCAACCCTCAACATCGTTCACGATCCAGATGAGTGGAGACTGTTCATTGATTCATCGAAGACGAGTCTTAAAGCTGTTTTACTGCATAATGGCAATGTTTTGCCATCAATTCCAGTTGGTCATGCAGTCCATATGAAGGAAACCTATGACAACATGAAACAACTTTTGAGGTGCATAAACTATGACCAACATCAGTGGCAGCTTTGTGTCGATTTGAAGGTTGTTGCTCTCTTGCTTGGTCTGCAGACTGGATACACAAAGTACTGCTGTTTTCTCTGCAAATGGGATAGTCGTGCAAGAGATTCCCACTACATAAAGAAAAATTGGCCACTCCGACAGTCATTGGAGCCTGGGAGGAAAAGTATTCAGCATCCACCGCTTGTTGAATCAAGGAAGATTTTGTTACCACCCTTACACATCAAGCTGGGTCTGATGAAGAACTTTGTCAAGGCCATTGACAAAACACAAGCAGCTTTCAAGTACCGCCGTGGAAAATTTCCAAGGTTAAGTGAAGCTAAGATAAAGGAAGGTGTCTTTGTTGGTCCTCAGATTCATGAACTTCTTTGAGATGATGCACTTGACCATGCACTGTGTGGCAAGGAAAAGAAGGCATGGAAAGCCTTCCAGTTAGTGGCAATAAATTTTCTCGGAAACAACAAGGCAGACAACTACAGGTTGTTGGTGGAAAACCTCCTCAAGGCATACAAAAGCCTTGGTTGCAACATGTCACTAAAGATACATTTTTTGCACTCTCATCTAGATTTTTTTCCACCGAACTGCAGAGCAGTGAGCGACGAGCACGGCAAGTGATTTCACCAGGACATTGCAACAATGGAGAAACGCTATCAGGGCAAATGGAGCCCATCAATGCTTGCAGACTATTGCTGGACAGTGACAAGAGATGCTCCATTTAATGAATACAAGAGACAAGCCAAGAAGCGCCGAGTAGACACTGAATAGAACTAAACTATGTACATAATAGTTTTTTGCCTTTTGTTTCATAATAAATGTTATTTATATAACGCTTTTGCTGATTTTTAAAGTGTTACATAAACAGGACAGGTGAAATATTATCATGTAAAGCAACCATAAACACATGAAAAGACCTAGGTTTACAATTTATGATTAAAACTCTACTATCTACACAATATACATAGACATAAAATGTAAAAACTTAAATATCTTAGAAACAGTAGCTCATCAGTTGTTTTAATTGTCATATTTGAATTCAGCACATCAAAATACATAATAAATAGCACATTTTATCTCTGAAGCAGACGACTTCTCAAAAATTGTAGACCAGTGTAATAAATGAATTGGTTTCATAATACACTTTTATGTCATATGATAACTGACATTGGCTGCTGTTAAAATCATTGCTGACCAGAACAGAAAATCCATGATTTTTGAGTAGTGTCTGCTTTTCCAGTTCTGCATTTATTCCTTTAAGTGAGCTGTAGGTTTTCCTATTTCTTTCAGGAGTCATGGGAAGATGTTTACATTGGCTAATATACTGCAATGGATATAGTATTTGGGGTATATTTCAACATGATTAGAAGTATACTTAAGATTTTGAACTGAAGCCATACTGATTGTTCTGGATGACAGCTTAACATTATAAATCTTGCCAAAGGTTTCAGAGCTAGGAACTTTGGACTGCTATCTAAATTAAAAAGAAAAGGTTCACATCACAGGCCACTTCTATTAGAGAGAAACAACCTGACACCCCAACCAATATCAATAAGAATTAAGTGAGCCAGCTGGCTTGTGGATTTGGTTAATTCAAAGAAAGAGACAGACAGAAGGACTATGGCGAAGGATTGAAATTGAGTCATCCAGCTGGGAGCAGACCACAGGAAGTTGGAGTCCATGGAAGTTTAATAGTCGTAGGTTAGTGAAGCAAGTTGTAGGAATGGAGTGAAAGAATCTGTTTCAGAAGCATTTGCTCTGGTCACAAATTTCACTGCTTGAACTACAACACTAAGTTACATCTTGCTACAGTCCTTGGATGTTCCCTTTATCTTTGGCGAATGATGGCAGCAGGAGCTTTCCCCTTCATACGCTCCTGTGCTCTCTGATCTTTTTTTCTGACATGTTCTGATGGGAACTCAGCCAGCTCCCACTCTTGATGCTGTTAGAAACAATATGTTTTTATGGGCATTTACAGGGATTTGTTATCCTTAATAAGATAATTTCATTGTATCTATAAAGAACAGCAGTAAAATATTTTCCATCAGAAAACACACTGTGATGGGAGATACAAGCCCTTGGACTTAAGTTATCAATTACATTTTAGGGCAGCAGGAAAATGAGACGGGGAGGGAGGTGGCTTTTAGTCATCATGCACACCCAGACTACAGGTAATACTGGAGTACTGATTGAACCTTCAAGGATGCTGAATATAAACTAATAATTATTAAAGTGTGATGGCTGAGCCCAGATTTCAGTGGTTCTATGTGTCAACCAACATACTTAATGGTCTTTTCGATGTACAATCAAAGAGTGGGATAGAAACTATAAGTTTTCTGGTCTTCTGTTGTGTATTCAATTATGTTAGCGCACAGAATATCCTGGTATAAGTGCAATATAGACAGGTCAATCTCTATCAGTCAAAAATTGTGTGTCATTTAGGGGCTGATTCTGCCACCCTTATGCATGTGATATTGTACCTTATGGAAAAAGATATACTCAGTAAGAGTAAGAATGGTAGCATCTGGTCCTTAGAGTTTAATCACTACTCCTTTTTGTCTCCAGTTTTTATGCTGCTCCAGGCCTTTACTCCTATCACCTCTCCATTCCCCAAGCCATGAATAGTCTCACCTAAATTACTTACAAATACACAGCCTTCTTTCTCATGAATACAACTATCCCAGACTCATCTACCTGTTAGAAGGCTTGGAGAATCATCATTCAATGTAGTCCCACAGGGATCTCTTCTTGGCCCAATGCTATTCAATAACTTTAGCATTGATCTGAAGGAAATATGAAATCATTCTTGGTAAGATTCACAAATGACACAATGATTTGTAAATAAGAGACTGGTCAATATTTATAAGGATAGGTCAGTTATACAGAGAGATCTGGATTGCTTGGTAAATCTTGTCTCATTTCAGCAACATATCTTTTAATACATGCATCTGGGAACAAATAATGCAGCCTTAAATTTGGGGGACTATGTCCTGGGAAGCCCTGACTCTGAAAGGGACTTAAATATCAGGGTTTATGTAAACTCCCAGTTCAGTGTTGAGGCTAAGAGAGCTATTGTGATTCCTGGATATATAAGCATGGGAATGTTGAACAGAAATAGGAAGGTGGCATTGGTGAGACCATAACTGGAATACATGTCCACTGCTGCTGTCCGCAACTCAAAAAGAATGTTGAAAACCCAGAAAGGTTTCAGAAAAGACTTACAGAAATTATTTGAGGTCTGAAAAATCTGCCTTACAGTGCGAGATTTAGGAAGCTCAATCTATTTATATTTATCAAAGAAAAGATTCAGAGGTGAGTTGATTACAGTCTGTAAGACTGTACATGGAGAGGTTTCTGATACTAGTGGGCTCTGAGTAAATACTGAAATCCAATGTATGGGAGTTGAAGCTAGAGAAATTCAGGCAAGATTTAAAGTTCACATTTTTATCAATTAAGGTAATTAACAGTTGGAAAAACTTACCTGGAGAGGTGATGTATTATCCGTCACTTGTAGTTCTTAAATCAAGATTGGATGACTTTCTAAAATATATGCTCTAGCTTAGTCACAATATACGCTTGATTCAGGATTCACTGGGTGAAATGTTGAGGCCTGTGTTATGCATGAGGTTAGACTAGATGATGAAAGTGTTCCCTTTTAGCCTTAAAAAAATCTATGAATCTGTATAGTTCAGGCAGTATGTCTGGTAAGCCTCCAGGTTTCTGCTGTATTCAAGTAAGTACTAGAATTAAACTTCATAATTTGTATAGGCAAAGGAGCCTGTTGGAATTATGGCTATATTTTAGGGTTTTGTATTGCCACCCATCACAGTAGTAGCTGAGCACCTTCCATGTTAATTAAATTGGTAATGACAAAGTCTAGTGGACTTCATGGAGTCTCTGGCGCCTTCTCCCTTTCTGGAAGTTATACAGAGAGAACATATTTGGGGTAGAGAGATTAGGGACCAGATTCTGATGCCCTTATTTGTGTTAAAGTAGCAAATTACTCCATGAGTGGACCCATTGATTTTAACAGGATTACTCAGCTCTAACTGAGCATGGTGGTACGCACCTGTAAATCCCGACTATTTGGGGGGCTAAAGATGGCAAATTGCTTGAGCTCAGGGGTTCTGAACTCTGGTACATTATGCCAATCGCCTGGCCAGAAGGAATGGCTAGAACAATACGAACGTGGTGTTGTGATCGGCGCTCTCTCGGTGAGAGCTTATGGGCCAATCGATCAAGGTGACTCAGCTCCTTCTTCTCCTCCCAATGTCTGACAGAGAGGGAAGAAGATTCTTCTAAACAAAGGGCCAACACAGGGGCTAAATTGTGAGTTTCAAGTCATGTTTTGGCTCCTGCCTGTCCTCTGGGTAGTGCAGTTACACACTGCCCCTTAGTTAGGGAAGATCACAGAGTACCAATCCTGCCCTCAGGATTTAATATGAGATGGAGGATCAGTATCTGGCTGTAATATAGAGAGACACTCAGGGAAAAATAAGTCTTTTATCCAGGTTTCTTTTTAAAAAAAACCTTAACCAGACTGAGGCTCAAGCTGACATTTATTTTAACCGACATGGTGGTGAGGCCAAACATACAGTAGCTGTAAATAAAATAAAATGAAAAAAATACACGTTACAATGGTCTACTGTAATGCTATAAATGTTGCTAACATATCTCAGTTGCTGTAGTTGTCAGCATTCAGCCAAGCTTGCTCACGCTGATTACTACCTTTCTCCACAAGCAGTCCTCTTGAACTCCAGGACACTATTCGTAGAGTATGGTACCGTTCAATGTAAGTGTGTCACAATCTAGTAAAATTAAACCAATATATCTACATCTTCAATCTCAATTAAACACCAAATGGATTTGTGTTCCTGATAAAAATCCTCCAGCTAAGTAAACATTTTAGAAATATATAAGAATATGTATATATATAATAAAGAAATAATCGATAGAAACTTTGGAAATGAGACTTCAGGTGAGCTATTTCGACTGGCAGCAGGTTGGGGTAAATTAATAGAGAAGTAATGTAAATTTGGGGTAAATTAATAGAGAAGAAAATGTAACCGTGTCAAAACTGGTGTTGTTTCAGCATGTTACTTATAAATCTGTTCAACAAAGTATTTTGATCAAGTAACATAAATATTAGGTATGGGGGGAAAAGCTTGTAAATGACTGTGGCCACAGGATATTTTATAAATATGCTATTGTTATAATCTATCCCCATCTTTAGGGAATGAGGTTTTTTTGTTTCATTTTGGTTTTTTGTTTTGTTTTTTAGGCAGCAGGATCTTAGCTAAATAATGAAAAAGACGCATACTAAAAAACAAATTCTTGTCCAAATGCTTTAACAGTAAGTGTGTTGTGTTCTCAGTAAGTGATCCAGTGAAATTTAGAAGGTTTATTTGTATCCTTTATGGAGATCTCATTTGTTAGATTGTCCCCCAGAAATTGAATGGATTGCAGAAAAAAATGCTAATTTTGAGAAAATAGAATTAGTTGAGATAATGCCCTCCTGAGCCATAGCTTGAGCAGATGAGAAGAAGATGGATAAGGTCCATATCATGCTGAGCAAGGGTGCAGATTTATAAAGATATGCTATCTGTTATTTGTGTATTATAAAATCTGTCTAAATAACATTATCATCCCAGGGAGAGAATTTGCTGCTTTGGCTGCCCATGTGTTATTGTATTTGGACCGTCTCCATCTACAAATGTTGACTTTTCACCAAAATTTTAAATTGGTATGAGAGACACGTAAAACATGTAATCCTTATTTATTTGTTAACAAAACATTTTGCCAAATCTTATTTGCTCCCTTTCCCTTCTGCCCCGAGGTGACTCTCTCTCTGCAGCCGCAATGTGACACTTAAATCAGGTTAGAGTACTTTTTTTTGTTTGTTTTAAATCACAGAATGAGTTTTAACTTTTAATCAGAAACCAGAATCACACTCTCAAATTTGGACTTGCGGCAAACACCTTCCACATTTCTAAAGCAGCTCCCCTCCCACACACCCATTTGTCTAAGTTTATCAATGAAAGTTTATAAAAGTCCAAGCACTTTCTGCTAATATTTGCTGATTCATAGATTTTAAGGTCAAAATGGACCATTTGATCTTCCGGGGCTTTTCTACAGGGGGACTTGGAAGTTAATTAAGCTAAACCTAACTAAGGACACTTTAATTCTGAATCAGTGTGTCCACACAGGCTTTATTGTGGTTTAACTAATTCAATTTCAATTCACACCTTTAGTTAATTCTGATAAATTTTGCCGAGTGTCCCCATGTAGACAAGTCCCTGTATAACTCCTAGAGTGATAATACTCCTCTATAACATGGGCCAGGGAATTTCATCCAGTTACCCCTGTAACAAGTGGGTAGTAAAGAACTGAAAGCAGGTTAGCTACCCCTCTGTGATAAATAACATGGGGCTATGTGTTTGCTCAAACTATGTGGCCATGCAGGGAACAAAAGGATCTTGCCCCTAAGGCAGTGTTTCCCAAACTTGGGACGTCGCTTGTTTAAGGAAAGCCCCTGTTGGGCCGGGCTGGTTTGTTTACCTTCCGCATCCGCAGGTCCAGCCGATCGCGGCTCCCACTGGCCGCGGTTCGCTGTCCCAAGCCAATGGGGGCTGCTGGAAGCAGTGCGGGCTGAGGGACGTACTGGCTGCTGCTTCCAGCAGCTCTCATTGACCTGGAGCAGCGAACCGCGGCCAGTGGGAGCCACGATCGGCCGAATCTGCGGATGCAGCAGGTAAACAAACCGGCCCGGCCTGCCAGGGGCTTTCCCTACACAAGCGGCGTCCCAAGTTTGGGAAACACTGCCCTAAGGGACTGAAGTTTACGAACTACCTCTTAATCTGAGCTGATCTAATAGCCAAAACCAGTGCCCAATGAACTCTGTTAGCAATATCTGTTGTAAAAGAACTGGAAACAAGATGGCAATGTAATTAAACACCTCCATGGTACTCTAAGATTCATTGAAGGAAAGCTATATGTGGTAGGGCATAGGGTACACTACACTTCAAGTCTGGAAAAACTTGTACAATGAAAACGACCTCATTATGGGTCAAGTTGTATCTGGCCCTTTTGCTGCCATGCAGAGGAGTGAAGGAGCAGAAGAATCCTAGGCTACCTGTTCAGGCTGTCCAGATTACCCCTTTATGCACTTAACAGTACAAGTTCCACAGTACACTTCTTCCCATCTTCTCTCCCTCTGCCCACCCTACACACAGGTGGACTGGGAGTGGGCAGAGAAAGGCAGGTAGCATGGAAGCTGCACACTTACCAGTGCAACTAAGGCAACATGGGGGAGAAAGTAATCTACACCTGGTAAAGGGATTACTTTCTCTTAGAGTAAGGTGGGGGAACCTGGGAAATGTGACAATTACTTCTGCAGAGTGGAGGTGATGCTTTTGGATTGGCCTGCTACAGTCGCCATATACATGGTCATATTCTGCCACACTTACTCCTCTTGGTTAGTATTTTACTACATGAATAGTCAGATTCCTTTCAAAGGGACTACTCTGTATGTGTAAGGGTGGCAGCATGTGTCCCTCAGTCTAGCCCAATTAAGGACCAGTTCTGCTGTCAACCTTATTTGGGTTCAGTAATGCCAAATGGAACTAGCTGTGGAGCATGGTGTCTTTCAATGTAAGGGTGACAGAAGCTAGCTTAATTACTAATCAGAAAAAGCAAATTGTACAGCATGTGCGTGGGAGTTTGTTTTTTTTTTCTTTTCTTTTTTTTTTTTTGGAACATAACCTAGGATTCAAGAAAGCACTTTCACATTAATTCTTTAATTAATTGAAGAGAAAAATATGTCGGAACTATCTTTGTGTTATAAAGCATTTTCCCTCTTTTTATCATATACAATAGGTGCAAAGCCTTCATGGAATGCAGGAAAATCAGTTCTGTAATTATAAGTGGAGGGGGCGGAAGGTTTTATAAAACTTGTAATATGTTGTCTCTTCAGGAAAGGTCATTTAACAATGCAGCGTATGAATGTGTTGCACAGTCAACAAAAGGCTTTTTATATCCAAGGTTAAATAGAGCTGAATTTTGTTAAAGGTCTGGTGTGAAAAGATGAATGAATATGATTGTATCAAATTTTAAATGCAGCTGTGGCCATTGTAGCCTCTCATTAATTGGAATGCAAAATTGCACAAGTCATTAATAACAGATTTTGTATGCAGCGCCTTCATAATATTATTATTGAGTGAGATTGGTGAATCACACAAACAGAAACATGAAGACTTACCTTAAAATCCAAATAAAACCAAGCATAAGCATAACTGTACACAAACAGATACATATTACAAAACAACTCCAAGGCTGGCATACTCGCAATCTTATGGAGACCATTAGACATTAAGATGAAGACGATAGTAAGTGGAGAGCACCATAAGTGGGCAGTGATGAGCTAGTTACCACCTTTGTGTCATCCTAATTTCCAGCTAGGGATTGGTATGACCATCTTTTTATACCCTTTTCCTTGCATCCCCCACACAACCAGGACTTTGTATGATTTAGGTCTAAGCACTCTGCCCATATTTGTCATTCTGGGGGACCATAATTAAGGTTCCAATTGCTACCATAGGCTATTTGCCTCATACATTTCCCAGCAGTTGTGATCTGTAAATGTGGTTATTCCATGGTTACATATATTCCAAAATCCCCTAGGAACTTGGTATTTCAAGCTTAAACTGCCATTTTTTTCTTTTACTTATCACAATATACATATTGCTAAATCTTATAACCCTAGGTCAAGTACTTTATCTATGCCTCATACTTTTGAAATACCTACAACAGATACTTTTACATTTGTTTTCCCTTCTTACATTACAAGTCTAATGGCCTCCATTTTATGATCTTAAAACATTTTAATGTGTTTTAACACATGATATATAGTTTAATCTTGTATAATAACTTTCCCTAAGATCAGGCCAGTGGTAAAGGGTCAACACCATGTTCCCACTATACCTAACAGCAATGCATCCTGGCTAATGGATCCTAATTCACAGAGGAGGCTGAAAAGCATCTGAGTACAACTTAACTTGTGGACATGACTCTTTCACATTTAAAGAATGAGCCTCCGGCTTTCAGCAAGAGAGTTTTGAAGGAGCCGGTTGAAAAGCAGCTGGTCAACGTGCCAGGAGCTAGTTGCTAATTGCAGCAGTTAGTTAATCAATGAAATAACAGTTCAGCTTCTGGGTATAATAAAATGAGATAAAAGACCACTCTGAATTTCCACAATTAGGGTATGGCCAACATTTGACTGGCATTTAACTGCTTGCACCTGTCTCCTTTTGAGGCAGCAAGCCATGCAGTTGCCTGACAGCTATTAACAGAATAAAATAATAAAAAAAGGCTTTTAGGGGGGCATAAGATCTGATATCAATAGTAACAAAGACAATTTAAGGGAGTGTTTGTTATGTACTTTTGTGTTTGCTTTCAAAACATTTAAATCCAGAGACAGATGGCTTGTACAGTTTTATCAGCAGTTGTGTCATTATGTATTCAAGCAGCCAAGACTGATAACCGGGCTCATGCATTACAGATTGTTCAGAGAACAAATACTTTGAAAAAACATATCAATAAAGTACTTCGGTATGGAAAAACTTGATACAGAGATTCCAGTGACATTTTTTGCAGAGAAAGGAAACAAATTAATGCAATTATGAAATGAAAGCATCAGGAATAGGTTTTTAAGTGGTGTCATTGTTTGCAGTAATGAAGCAAGTTTAGAAAACCGGGTGAAAGCTATTGTTTGGTAGTGGTGGAGGGGAAAGATAATTACCAGTAAGTCAACATTATGCTTTCTCAATACAAAGCAGCTAACGCTAGCTACCATCCTGCATATCCCAAAAGGTTCTTTCCCCCATCACACTGTTCATGATTATTTCACTTGTGCCATTGAATACTAAGAAGACTCTTAAGAAGGAATGAACTGTCTTCACAGAGAACATAATTACACAAGGCAGGAACTGAAGAAAACCATGCTACTGTGTTTTATTTTTATTGTGCTGAGCTCATATTTTCTCCAAAATTAATTATTTTTTCTTCTAAATCACATACATCTTGCATCAGGGGGTTTGCAGAGCCTCCAAAGCATCGTAATGATTATTAGTAAGATTTATTAAATGTATTGTGGTTGCATCTAAATGCCCTAATCAGAGATCATGGTGCCTATGATGATAGTCACATGTACACATTATAAATGAGACTGTCCTTCTTCCAGATTGGAATGTACTGTTATTCCATTAGTGAGGTATTAAAAGATATTGTCTATAATCTGAAATGTACCCCTGGGTGTATACATAATGTAGCATCACTTCAAACAAAAAGTAAGAGGCAGTTTTTATGTTGTGATGCTTTAAAGGCAATGTATGAAAATGTTATTTGCTGATTAACAATTATATAGAGTCCTTCAAGGCATTTTATCTAATTATTCCATAGTTAATCCTCACAATTCTCTAGTGAGACTGGTAAACACTGTCTGCATTTTACAGACTGGGGAAACTGAGTCAGAGAGCATCAGTGACTTGCTCCAAGTCTACAGTGGGAATGAATATTACAGGAGTGCTCCTGGCTCCCAGGCCTGCACTGTGAGTGCTAGAGCCAAAACTCTGCTCATATACTTGCAGGTGACACCCCACAAAGAGCAAGATTTTTCCCTCTCCAGAGAGTACTACACCCCTGTCAGGCTTGTCTGCATTTGAAAGAAAGTGACATTTGGCTAACCAGAAATATGGGAAATGCCCCTTCCAAAGTGATCTGAAGAAGAGCTCTGTGTAGCTCAAAAGCTTGTCTCTCTCACCAACAGAAGTTGGTCCACTAAAAGATATTACCTCACCCACCGGGTTCCTCCAAAATAGGTGATTATCTCCACAGCCCCATCCTGTCTCTGTGTATTAGACAGCCCCTTGTTCTTAGTAATAGATATTTAAATAGTACCTTTCATCCAGATATTTCAAAACTATCCACAAACTTCACCAACTTCAGAGGAAATCCATTCCGAGATTAACTGTATTATCACTCTAGGACTCATACTAAGGAAAGCTAAACACATGAAGTAAATCTCTCCAAGATTAATTTGACATGGCTTATAGGTCCACATGCATATTTTGTCCTAAGTAAAAACAGCTTATTACCCATTTAAATTCTAAACTCAAATGATTGCCATATCTCTTTGAACTTTATTTTATTTTATTTAGCTAAACAGGGCAACATAACAGATCCACTTCATGAATGTGGAGCTGAGGGTTCTCTTGTTAACCTGCTATTACATTGCAAATTGGAAGCCCAGGGTGCATGCACTGTATTTCTTGAACTGTGTCACTCTGTGGTGAAGGCTTTGCTTTGTGTATTGAAAGTTTTAATCCCTGCCAAACCTTTCCTCCTTGGGTCAGCAAGATAGCATTTTACTGTGTGATCAGGCCGGTTGGAAAGACTTTTGCCACTTCTCACTTTCTTCCTGTGAAAATGGGAAAAACCTAATTAAAATTAAATTTCTGTTGTCAGCAGAAAAAAAAATCAGCTTTTAACCTATAGATAACCTTTGGAAATGTTAACAATATACTGGGATTACTTCCTTTACTTACTATAGCTTTTTTTGTACTAAGTACTTGCCTCAATTTGATTATAGCTGTATAGTGCCGATTTCAAAGAGGGGCTTTTATAGAACAAGAATCTCTCTCTTCCCGTGAATTATCACAGCTCTTATTTTAAAACCAAGATTATTGGCTCTCCTTGAAATTTGTGCTAAACTTCTGCTTTGCAGTCACTTTCTTACCCTAAATTATTGCAGAACTGATTATTTCATCTTGTATTGCCCCAATGACATTGGGGATATATATTTCTTAAATTATTCCAGTTGCTTGTACAAGGATTGCAGGAGCTTCCAGTCATGGCTCATCTAGTTAAAAAGACATAATTACTTTTGTTAGCCATAGTACCCAGAATCTACTGTTAGATACTAATATGCAAAAAGGTTGTTCCTGCCCCATTGACCTCACAGTTTAAGAAAAGCTATTTAGAGATAAGGATAAAAGAAACAATAGTTGATGTGTTTTTTAACAAAATGCATCTAAATTAGATTTGGTAAAACTGAGTCTAAATGCAACAGATGATTAACATGTGGAACTCACTGCCACAGGATCTCATGAGGCCATCAGCCTAGGAAGATTAAAAAACATTAGGCATGTTAAAAGCAATAGCAGCTACAGTTAGACTAATTAGGATGATCTGGGGATTTGAAAATAAGCCTGATATGCTGTGTTTGCTGCAATTGAAGAGACTGAAATCTCCATTTTTGCTGCAGCACAAAATCTTCATTTAAATCTCTTCAGTGATAATTACTGGCCCAAATTCACAATTATGGAGGCATCTTTGTGCTGACACAGCCCTGACAGACTGGTCTTTCTGTGGTCTGTATTTTTCTTCTGATTAATGCTAACCTTCATGACTTCAGCATTCATGCCTATCTGGTTAACCTCATTCTCAAAATCAATCCGTAATTTCCTTCCTGTCTCTTCACTGTTTAATCAAGAAAAAAATGCTTCTTAACTCTTAGACTGCCTGGAGGTCTAGGCCGGTGATTTGCTCTGAAGTCAAGAAAAGGATTCCCTATTGAAGGTCTTCATCAAAATCCTCATATATCTAGCAAGGGATCATGACAAAGCATTGGTCATTGGGTGTATATATTCTCAGATGTTGAGAAATAGGGTAAGATGTTCCAAAAGACTGATAAACTTCCACATGTCTTTGTTACCTATGTGTAAATCCAGTCTGATCAGATCAGTGACTCAGCTGCAAATTCACTCACTTATGTCTACACTATGGGATTAATCCGAATTTACAGAATTCGAATTTTGGAAACAGATTGTATAAAGTTGAATGTATGCGGCCACACTAAGCACATTAATTCGGCGGTGTGCGTCCATGTACTGGGGCTAGCGTCGATTTCCGGAGCGTTGCACTGTGGGTAGTTATCCCATAGCTATCCCATAGTTCCCGCAGTCTCCCCCACCCATTGGAATTCTGGGTTGAGATCCCAGTGCCTGATGGGACAAAAAACATTGTCGCAGGTTGTTCTGGGTACAGCCTCACCCCTCCCTCCATGAAAGCAATGGCAGACAACCGTTTCGTGCCTTTTTTCCTGGGTGAACACAGCAGATGCCATACCACGGCAAGCATGGAGCCCGCTCAGCTCAAGACAGCAGTCATGAACGTTGTAAACACCTCGCGCATTATCGTACAGTTTATGCTGAACCAGGACCAGAAAAATGAGGCAAGGAGGAGGCGGCGACAGCAGCGCGGCGATGAGAGTGATGAGGACATGGACATGGACACAGACTTCTCTCAAACCGCGGGTCCCGGTGCTTTGGAGATCATGTTGTTGATGGGGCAGGTTCTATCTGTGGAACGCCGATTCTGGGCCCGGGAAACAAGCACAGACTGGTGGGACCGCATAGTGTTGCAGGTGTGGGACGATTCCCAGTGGCTGCGAAACTTTCGCATGCGTAAGGGCACTTTCATGGAACTTTGTGACTTGCTTTCCCGTGCCCTGAAGCTCCAGAATACCAAGATGAGAGGAGCCCTCACAGTTGAGAAGCGAGTGGCGATAGCCCTGTGGAAGCTTGCAACGCCAGACAGCTACTGGTCAGTTGGGAATCAATTTGCAGTGGGCAAATCTACTGTGGGGGCTGCTGTCATGCAAGTAGCCAAAGCAATCATTGAGCTGCTGCTATGAAAGGTAGTGACTCTGGGAAATGTGCAGGCCATAGTGGATGGCTTTGCTGCAATGGGATTCCCTAACTGTGGTGGGGCGATAGATGAAACCCATATCCCTATCTTGGCACTGGAGCACCAGGGTACATAGTGCATAAACAGCAAGGGTTACTTTTCAATGGTGCTGCAAGCACTGGTGGATCACAGGGGACGTTTCACCAACATCAACGTGGGCTGGCCAGGAAGGGTTCATGACGCTCACGTCTTCAGGAACACTACTCTGTTTAAACGGCTGCAGCAAGGGACTTACTTCCCAGACCAGAAAATAACAGTTGGGGATGTTGAATGCCTATAGTTATCCTTGAGGACCCAGCCTACCCCTTGATGCCATGGTTCATGAAGCCATACACAGGCAGCCTGGACAGGAGTCAGGAGCTGTTCAACTACAGGCTGAGCAAGTGCAGAATGGTGGTGGAATGTGCATTTGGCCGTTTAAAAGGTCGCTGGCACACTTTACTGACTCGCTCAGACCTCAGCCAAACCAATATCCCCATTGTTATTGCTGCTTGCTGTGTGCTCCACAATCTCTGTGAGAGTAAGGGGGAGACCTTTATGGTGGGGTGGGAGGCTGAGGCAAATCACCTGGCTGCTGATTACGCGCAGCCAGACACCAAGGCGATTAGAAGAGCACACCAGGAAGTGCGGCGCATCAGAGAAGCTTTGAAAACCAGTTTCATGACTGGCCAGGCTACCATGTGAAAGTTCTGTTTGTTTCTCCTTGATGAAAACCTGCGCCCTTTATTGACTCATTCTCTGTAGGCAACCCACCCTCCCCCTTCAATCACAGCTTGCTTTCAAAGGAAATAAAAGTCACTATCGTTTAAAAATCATGTATTCTTTATTAATTTATTATAAAAAGAGGGAGAGAACTGAGAAGGTAGCCCGGGTGGGGTTTGGGAGGAGCATCGGAGGGAAGGAAAAGGCCACTAAAAAAAGATTAAAATAATGACAGCCTTTTGCTTGGGCTGTCCACTGGGGTGGAATGGGAGGGTGCACGGAGCCTCCCCGCCCGCGTTCTTACACGTCTGGGTGGGAAGGCTATGGAACATGGTGAGGGGGGAGGAGGGATACACAGCGGCTGCAACGGCAGTCTGTGATCCTGCTGCCGATCCTGAAGCTCCACCAGATGCCGGAGCATGTCTGTTTGCTCACGCAGCAGCCCCAGCGTTGCATCCTGCCTCCTCTGATCTTCCTGCCGCCACCTCTCATCTTGAGCGTCTCTCCTCTCCTCACGTTGGTCCCTTCTGTCCTCACGTTGGTCCCTCATGTCCTCACGTTGGTCCCTCCTGTCCTCATGTTCACTGGCATCTTTCCTATACTTTGAAACCGTGTCCTTCCACTCATTCAGATGAGCTCTTTCATTGCGGGTGGATTCCATGATTTCCACAAACATCTCATCTTGCGTCCTCTTTTTCCGACGCCTTATCTGAGATAGCCTTTGGGACGGCGGAGGGAGGCTTGAAAAATTTGCAGCTGCTGGCGGGAGGGAAAAAAGGAGAGAATTTTTTTAAAAGATACATTTTACAGAACAATGCTTATACTCTTTCACGGTGAACAACACTATTCACATTACATAGCACATGTGATTTCTGTGCAAGGTTGCATTTTGCCTCTTAATATTGAGTGCCTGTGGCTTTGGTACTAGAGAACACAGACGCAGGTCCGGGCAACAGAATTCGGCTTGCATGCAGCCCTGGTAAGCGCTTGGCTTACTACAGGGAAGGATTTCTTTTCCTCATGCCACAGGCAAACAGCCCAGTAGGAAGGGCCACCTCTGTCCCCTTAATTAAATTCCTGTATTTCAACCAGGTTACCGTGAGCGATATCACTCTCCTGAGGATTACACAGCGAGATAAAGAACGGATGTTGCTTAAATGCCAGCAAACACCGGGACCAAACGCTGCCCGGCTTTGTCATGCAGTGATACCAGATTACTTGCTACTAGCATGGCGTGGTCAAGTGTCCTACCATGGAGGACGGAATAAGGCTGCACTGCCCAGAAACCTTCTGCAAAGGCTTTTGGAGTACCTCCAGGAGAGCTTCATGGAGATGTCCCTGGAGGATTTCTGCTCCATCCACAGACACGTTAACAGACTTTTCCAGTAGCTGTACTGGCCGCGAATGCATCCCAAGTCTTCAAGGCAAATTAATCATTAAAAAACGCTTGCTTTTAAACCATGTTTTATATTTTAAGAGGTAAACTCACCTGAGGTTCCTTCCACGGGTCATGGTCTTGTGTACTGGCTTGGGAGGCTTGGGAGGGTACTTCAGTCAGGCTGAGAAAAAGATCCTGGCTGTTGGGGAGAACGGAGTGCTGTGTGTTCTCCGCAAGCTCATACTCCTCCTCCTCTTCCCCGTCCGCAGAATCTTCAAGTGTGGCTGATGAGATTACCCCCGCCTCGGAATCCACGGTCAGAGGTGGGATAGTGGTGGCGGCCCTCCCTAGAATTGCATGCAGCTCAGTGTAGAAGCGGCATGTCTGTGGCTCTGACCCGGAGCGACCGTTTGCCTCCTTTGTTTTCTGATAGGCTTGTCTGAGCTCCTTGACTTTCACGCAGCACTGCTCTGAGTCCCTATTGTGGCCTCTCTCCATCATGCCCATGAAGATTTTTTCAAAAGTTTTGGCATTTCGTCTTTTCGAATGAAGTTCTGCTAGCACTGAATCCTTTCCCCATATAGCGATCAGATCCAGTACCTCCCGTATGGTCCATGCTGGTGCTCTTTTTCGATTATCGGCCTGCATGGTTACCTGTGTTGATGAGCTCTCTGTGGTCACCTGTGCTCTCCTGTGCTGGGCAAACAGGAAATGAAATTCAAATGTTCGCAGGGCTTTTCCTGTCTACCTGGCCAGTGCATCTGAGTTCAGATTGCTTCCAGAGAGGTCACAATGGTGCACTGTGAGATAGCTCCCGGAGGCCAATACCATCGAATTGCTGCCACACTAACCCTAATTTGAAATGACAGTATCGATTTTGGCGCTACTCCGCTCGTTTAAGAGCCCTTTATTTTGAAAGAAATGGCTTCGTTGTGTTGACGGCTGCAGGGTTAATTTGATTTAATGTTGCTAAATTCAAATTAAAATCATATTGTAGACCAGGCCTTAGAAATATGCTAAGACTGGGGAGAAGGTCAGCACTTTCTGGAGATATCGGTGACTTGTCCACTGAGCTGATAGTCAGGCCTCTGAAGCAGGCCAGTTGAGCTCTCCGTAGTGGGTGAAAGATTAAATGGGTCTTTAATACGCATAGCATATTACAGACTGCATGGTCCATCTCCTGTGGTCTCATATTCATGCATGTAAGAAAACACAAGTGAGTTACGGAAGGTTCACATTGTGTGTACCCTTTGATGTATGTAGTTTTATAGCAAATCTTTGAGATGTGTATTCATGTCCAGTGGGACTAATGTGTTTCATCTATTTAGTGTACCAAATGGGGATCTGTATGTGGCAAGTCAATTTGACAATGGTACAGATTTTCTCATCTTCTCATTCTGTTTACTTTGTACCACTCAGGTGCTGCAGAGTGGTAGGATCTAGACCAGGGATCGGCAACCTTTGGCACACGGCTCGCCAGGGTAAGCACCTTGGTAGGCCAGGCCGGTTTGTTTACCTGCTGCTTCCGCAGGTTCAACTGATTGCGGCTCCCACTGGCTGCGGTTCACCGCTCCAGGCCAATGGGGACGGCGGGAAGCGGCTGCCAGCACATCCCTTGGCCTGCGCCACTTCCCGCAGCCCCCATTGGCCTGGGAGGGCGAACCACGGCCAAAGGGAGCCGCGATCAGCCGAACCTGTGTATGCGGCAGGTAAACAAACCAGCCCGGCCCACCAGGGTGCTTACCCTGATGAGCCGCATGCCAAAGGTTGCCGATCCCTGATCTAGACCTAACTAGCCAGCTGAGAATTCCCTAGCATTTCTGCTCCTACATCCAGGGCCCTACATACCTGGAAATTGCAGGCGAGATGAGAGCATGCCTGGGCTATGCCAATTCAGCCCTGGCATAAGGTCTCATAGAGAATCTGGGTCATTGTGTTTGCTCATCACTGTTTTTCGTCTGCCCAAGTGTTTACTTCCTTAATAAGGAATCCTTAAAAGTGGGATTGGAACTGATTCCTATCCGGTGTCTGAGTCTGTTGGCTAATGACTAATTTATCCATCATTCCCTTTTTGAGGAACAGGGAAGTATACAGGCAATGACATAGAAGATGTTTTGATCACAAAAGTCACAGTTCACCAATGACCTTAATAACAGTTAACCAATCTCTGTTAGCATGCAAGTATATTTTGACACTGTGACATTGACATAATGTCACTTTTTAAAGTCAGTGGCATAGTTGGTTGTAGAGTTAAGAACATTGCAATTACTTTTCCCATTCTAGCAAATGTCAGGAGTACATGCAGCTTTGATAGCAATATTTTCAAAGTGAAAGTCTAACACTATTTCTTTCTCTTTTTTTTTTTTTTTTGGTCTCCTTTGTTGTCTTCTGCAGATGGGCCTCTTGGTCCACGAGGATTAGCTGAAGCTACAGAGATGTGTACTCAAGAATGCCTGGTTTTGGGTCACTCCGATAACTGTTGGATGCCTCCCAGCCTGGGTCCATACCAGCAGCCAAAGTCTCCTCTCTCCACCTTTGCACCTCAGAAAGAATGGGTTAAGAAGGACAAACTAGTGAATGGACACACGTTGACAAGAACCTGGAAAGAAGATAGCAACAGAAACCAGTTCAGTGACAGAAAGCAGTATGGTTCTGGTGAGGGCCATTTCAACACTGGCAATCACATGACTGACATTCCTTTGGCTAACTTGAAGTCTTATAAACAGGCCTCAGGACCTGCTGAGAGTCCAAAGGAGCACCAGCTATAAGGAATGGCTACTTTGGATCAATGACTTTAGTCTAATTAGACTTGCTAATACTGTGTGTGTGTGTGTCAGAGCTTTATGTACTGGGTAGACCTCTAGAACTATGCTTCACATAGCAGAGATATGCATATCTTTGTGTTAGCCCAATGGAAAGTATAATGTTCTGCAACACAAAAGAGTGTTTCTACTAGTTGTGTGGTTTTGTTAAATAGACATGATTAAACTCTGCAGAGATCTCTCCAGTTTGCAAATATTCTTTTTTGTTTGTTTGTTTTTTGACCCTGGACTGCTGCTACAAACAACAGAAGATGCATTTGGAGAGTGATAGACCAAGAGAGAGAGTTCAGTGGATTATAATGATTGAAAAGCATATCCAGTTAGAAAATTGTTCTCTTGCTGTCATTGATCTGTGCTGGGACTGCTATACTTGATATCATACTGCAAACAAAACAACTAAAACTATAAACATTAAACCTATTGTGCTATTAACAACATTAGTGGACACTTGTAAGTCAATCAGTGTTCAAAATACTTGTAAATAGGAACAATTATTACTAACAAAATTTGTGTACTTATAACGTTCACCTAAAAAGGATACTGTAGCATAATTCTTTGTTTCACAGTTGCTTTTTACTTTTTTTCATTTGCTTCCTGTTGTTTTGTTTTTAATTTCAGTGATGGTGTTTCTGTGTTAGTAATCTGTCTGACACACAAAGTTCCAAGGAACTCAAAACACTTGTGTTTAAAAAATAAACCAAACAAAAAACCTCTTGCTTCTGTTTAACAGCAGATGATGCTGGCATTCTAGCAAGAAAAACTGTTTTCAAATATTAAGAAACAAAAGGATTTACGCAAGGGCTTTAAACTTTAATAACTTTAATTTCACTTCCATTCTGTTTTGCAAAGCAGGGGAATTAAAAAAAAAAAGAAAAAAGAAGTTAGCTATGTGGAGGGTGGCAAAGGAGTGTCAGATAGCATTTATTTAGGAACCCTGATCAGTTAACTGCAGTCTCACAATTAATGAAAAGTAACATTGAGCTAATTTGGAGTAGAAGAAGGGAAATTTGGAGAAACAAAATACAAGGATCATTTTCTTTCTAATTGGGCAAGTGTGTGTCTATACCTAAGACAGTTTGTATTGCTGAAAAAAAAGCGGCATTTGTGTTGATCCTCATCTGCGTTAATGTTGTAGTAACACAAGTGTTTTTAGACCATAGCCACAGAATATTTAATGTGTTGTGCCTTCATGATGTAACAGAGCATTCTCCTGGTAGGCTAGTTGGGGAAACTAAGGGTTAAAACTCTAATTATTGCTGTTTAACTGTTTGTTATCATAGTTGGTCAATGCCTGGCAGGTACCGGCATCATGTCACTTCAGACAAACCAGCAGAGTGACTCCTACTATTAATAAGATCTAAGTTGCACGTAAAACAAATCCAAATCTGGACATTCTTAGGCGGTTTTTGTTAAGGCATGACAGATGATTTAAACAAATAAATAGCATGCAGAAAAAAAGAAGAAAAAAAAAGAAAAAAAGAAAAGAAAAAAAAGGGAAAATTATCTTATGCCACAGTTGATCAGTCTTAAAATAACAAACTTAGGTAATCTGAATTTAATTTGTTCTTACCAAAAAAAAAGTTTTTTTTTGTATATAGCAGTTCACAGTTTTTTCCCTCCACAGTATAAAAACATAAAATGGGTTAGGGGTGCATTGCTTATTGCAGTACTTATGTCAGTTTGTGAGGGGTGTTTGATGACTTTGACAGAATAAATATCTAAACAGTTATCCTTGTTACTGCTTTGCCAGTTCAACGTTATTTACAGTTATTCAGCTCTTGCAATAAATGTTCTGAATTCCTGATTGTCTTGTGTTAGTTCTTGGGCAAATGCCTAAGGGACTTTATTCCCTTTCATTTCCTTTGTTGGTGGTGGTGGTTCATTATGAATATATAAGTTATTCTTCTAAACATATCCATTTGGTTCACCTAGTCCTGGATGAGGAAGGTACATAGAGAAAATGGCACACACTTAGGGCCTTATTCAGTGACTCTTATGGTGAGTCGGACCTCACTAAAAAAGAGTCCTGTAGAACTTCAGGAGCAAGGTACCGTTTACCAGGAGTTAAGGGTGTTAGCATCTGCCCTACTTTGTTAGGCAAACCTATGCACACAGAGTAACCAGGAGCCATTGGCAAATGGCAGTAAGGAAACATTTCCCCATCATGATTATTAACCTTAGTGGCCACTAAAAAAACCTGCATTTACCTCATTGCAGTTTGTTAATTTTATGTCAGAGTAGTCTGTGGTACTTTCAACTTTAAGTATAGAAGATACCAGAGTAATGTCAAAATACTGTGATGTAGTAAATGGGGATATTTTTAAAGATCAGTCACTCTGGTCATGTAATAGTTTTTTGTTGCATTATAGTAAAAGAAACACACTGAGATAAAGGGGTAATGAAAAATGTAAACTATTTTTTGACACTGCTGAGTTTCAAAACCTAGAGATTAAATGAATTGCACATTAAAAATAGAAAAACTGTTTGAGATCCTAAACATCTCTCAAAATGCTTTAAAATAAAAAATAAGGGCCTTTTCTAAGAAGACTATTTGAAAACTAGTTCCTATTTGCTTACCCATCAGGAACAGAGTTCCCTCTCTGGCCAGTAAGAATTGACTATAACATTTCCACAGCCAGATAGGAGCTGTATTCCTTAATCTACTGGTACTTCCATAGTTTGTTTTGTCATCAACTCTTGCAGGAAAACACAAAAATACAAGCTAGGATCCTGGCAGGTGAAATAATATATATTTTTTTAATTTCACTCTAAACAAGTTACTCATTTGTAATTGTAAATCTTTAGTATATTCACCAGCTTTTAAATTTAAAAAAAAATCAGTTACTATTTATATGGTAATACACTATGTCTTAGTCCCATTAAAGCAAATGGGAGTTTTGCCACTCACTTCAGTGGGCTCTGGATTTGGCCCTAAATATGTAGTCAGTGAGTACTCTTTTATTTACAGCTAACTGGTTGGCTCAGCCCTTGGTACTAGCACTGTAAATCCCATAAATTAAAAAAACAAACAAAAAAATCCCCACAATTGAAATGCTGAGGAATTCACTGATGTGCCAGACAAGGAACTCTTCCCCCCCCCTCCCCGCCCCTTCAGAGTCCTAAAATGTTGATGAATGCTCAGGATTATTCAAATGGTTCCTCAACTCTCATGGGTTGGCGCCAAGCATTACCGACAATTATTGGTGAGCAAGCTGGGCTGTATGTGGATGCCTTGCTTGTGTCAGTTCCAGACTGCTTCCCTCAGTTGGGCAATGTGGGTGCATTTTCCCTCCCCCAGAGGTACACATTTAAAGAAATGTGTGTCAAGATAAACCACAGGCTGCTTTGATATTTATTTATTTTTAAGATCAGATAAGTAGGGCGGGGCAGAATCATACAGTGACTAAAAGTTTAATTCTGAAGCAGTTTGAGAGGTTGGCAGCCCTGGAGGGATTTAAAGAAGGGGATGACATGGCCAAGCATAACTCTTAGGATGACAGTATGGAGGGGGAAAGTACTACAGTGATGCATGCCACATAAGATAACAAACAATGCTCCCATTGCCATGAGAACACTCCCATGATATACAGCATGGTCATAGGAAGGACTGGTCTTTGGTAGGACAGATTCTCTATGACCACAGAATAGTTACAATTCAGGTGATTAATTATAAAATATGGCTGTCTTCTGTGTGTGGCTGTGTTTGTGATATTGCCAAATAAATACTATCAGTGCTGTGCAACACACGCAGCCAAAACAAAAGAGCATTCATACCTTTCTCCTTACCACACTCCGTTACCTTTAGTTATTGCTGAGGTGTGAGACTCCTTGCCTTACCCAGAGACTACAGCACATATGATCAGGGCTTCACAGAATCATAGAAATGGCAAGTCCAGCCCCCTGTGCTGAGGCAAGCCCAAGTAAACCTAGACCATCCCTGTCAGCTATCTGTCCAACCTGTTCTTAAAAACCTCCAGTGAGGGGAATTGTATAATCTCCATTGGAAGCTTGGTCCAGAGTTTAACTGCCCTTAGAGTTAGAAAGTTTTTCCAATATCTAACCTAAATCTCCCTTGCTTCAGATTAAGCTGATTACTTCTTGTCCTACCTTCAATGGACATGGAGAACAATTGACCACAGTCTTCTCCTCAACAGCCCACAACACATTTGAAGACTACTATATCATCAGTAATCTGTGGTTCCATAGCTAAATAATAAGCTGTGGCATATAGCCCTTTCTAACGAATGATTTTTGGGCTCCAAAACCTCAGCTTTCGTTAATGAAACATTTCTAGCCCTTTCTGCTGCGAAGAAAACCTTGAAAATGTGAAACAATGCACTGTCTTCCTTACTCTACAGACTGCCTTGGCCAATAGCTCTCAGAGAGAGGAACGAATTTAGGATGTTTTTTTAACTCTGAAAGCTAAAGACAACAATTTAACTGTTAGCATTATTCATATTTCGCTGCTGATCATTTTAGCAAATAATGTGTTTATCCCACAATCCGATAGTGCCTCTGGCTTCTTGCCTTGTCCCCCAAGCCCTACGTGGTTTATACTCCGCTGCCAAAGCCTTCAGCTTCTCTTTTCTCCAGTTTACTGACTGCATTTCCTAATTCTGCGAAATTGGCTTTCAGGAAATGTATTCCCCTAGCATAGCTGTTTACTATGCTCTATGAAGTTCTTTGGGGCAAGGACCATTCTTTGTTTTGTACTGCACTGAGGCCAGTGACAACACAGCAGAGGGCCAGTTTCTGAGTCCATTGGCTTCAATGGAAACCCTTTAGTGGGTATTGGTGTCTGGCCCATAATTAGGGCCGGCTCCAGGCACCAGCGGAGGAAGCACATGCCTGGGGTGGCACATGCTAAGGGGCGGCATTCCATTCTTGGGGCGGCACAGTCTGAGCGGCTTTTTTTTTTTTTTTTGGCTTGGGGCAGCAAAAGTGGTAGAGCCGGCCCTGCCCATAATTAGTAAAAACAACAAACTTCAAGTGCTTCAATGCCCCTAACTATCAGCTTTATAATTAACTTTAACAGGTGCATATTAGCAGCTCATTCTCTTTTTGATCTACCCACATAGTTTCCCCGAGACAACTGGAACTTATGTGCTGACATGTGGCCTAATTCTGCAAAATGCTGAGCGGCTCCTTCAAGGAGCTGAGCACCTTCTCCTGACCTTGCAGTCAATGGAAGCTGAGAACAGTCATCACCACCTTGTAGGAGAAGCTCAGCATCTGCTAGGATTGGGCCCATGTTGTAGCATGTTGTACATTATGTTTTGAAGCATTAATGCTCTCACTAACTGTATCACTTAATGTAAAAGTCTATTTGCAGTTGTAATATTTGTACTGCTGCCTGATTGATGGACTGTAAAGTAGCTCTTTAACTACCAGACAGGCTCTCAAGTTCTGGTTGCCTTAGGACTGGCAAGAATTCAAAAGAAGGTAATGTCCCTCACTCCGAACATCATGCTCCATAGAACACAGCCACTTTGAAATCAATTTGTTGTGCCCAGGTATTGAAACACATTCTAGTAATGCATGGCATGTGAATAGATACCTTATTTATTTGTAATGATATATATTTAAATATTATCAAGCACATAATCGCTCAATATAATTTAATGGAATTTTTTAGATCTATGAATCTTGTTCAATGTACTTTAAATTGTATGAAACCGCATATTCTGAAGACTACCCTCACCTTTATTCATGAAATAAAGTTATTTCTTTTGTGTGTTATATCCCTGTTTGTACAAACATGCGATAAAGTCAAAACAGCTAAGTACTGTAAAGGAATTGTAACTGTTTCTTTTATTGTCTAAATATACGCCTATGACAATTTTAAGTAGTTATCCGAGTTTTAAGAATGTGTCTTCTATGTGTTCATTGTTGTCTAGTATACAAGCACAAATTCAAAGGAAAGTTGTGCCAGGTTCATTCCTTGTGTAACGCTGAATGCCCCATTTGCTTAAAAGTGTCTAAGCTGCCCTAGTTCGATGTGACCAACACACTTGACCTAGCCATAAAACAAACACACAGTACAATGCTTATGGCTCACTTACCGCAGATGTCACAAAGGGATGCGGTTCTTTTTAGTTCTCATCCCAAGTACTGTGAAACGCCAGTGCTGCATGATCATTGATTACCAATTGTCCCTCTTTATGAGCCTGCAGTACCCAAAAGATAATATTGTGACTGGCTGACTTAATATTAGCTAAGTCAGGAAATCTGGTGCCTTGTCTTGTGTATTTCATATATTGGGAAATTTGGGGGGATGTTCAGCCTGGCTATTAACCTGAATGGTGACCTTTTTGAGGGACTCAGGTTTTTCTCACTGGTAAGCCAGAAATATTTTGGTTGAATCCTGACTCTGTTGAAGTCAGTGGTAGTTTTGCCCTTGCCTCTGATGGGGCCAGGATGTCACCATTTGAGCCCTAACTATTTGGGATGTTAATTTCCTTCCAGGATATTTCAATTCTTCCTTCCTGTCTCTTGTCCCTTCCACTGGCCTTGAGGGGGGCCCCCTTCCTTACTTTCCTTGCCTTTGGTGTTTTCTGGAGAAGGGGGAAAATACAGGGAAGAAGATGCTAGAATGTTGGCTGGAGGCAGTTAGTTGCTTGAGACCTCCTAGCTCTTTTCTGTGCTGGATGGTTTTCCTTTCCTTCGTAACTCCTCTTTGGGGATCCCAAATGGCTCCTCACCCCATCAGCCATCTTCAGAACTTCCGAGTGTATTTGTTTTCCCCTCTCCAATCCTTGGAAGGCCACCTTCACTCCTTGCATACTAAGAGTTAGGTAAAGCTCTTGTCCAGCTGTATCCATCAACAACACCTCTTTCCTGGCACTGACAGACACATTTCTCAGTAGCAGTCTCCACCAAGGTGGGCACCCATGTGGTCCTGCAACCACACAGGAGCTTGGGGATCAATGTGACATAAGCTTTTATAAGAGACTTCACAGGACATTCTTTGGTGAGCTAGAATGCACATGCCAGACTCAGGAGATATCTGTAACATCTATGCAAATAGGAAAAGAATCACTTGCTACAAACTGTTTGTGAACAACCCATGGGCCCCAATGAATAAGAAATTATAATTGTGATCTCTGTCCAATTTGCAATGAGATTAAAACAAAGAACCATCTACAAAGAAACAAATTGCCCATAACTAACAGTTCGATCAGCTGTAGCCAAAACCAAGATATAGTTGATGAGAATAAGGTTTTGAATGCCCTGATAGTGGATATACTTTCATGTTATGCAAGTTAAAGAAGCTATGTGTCGAGAAGATGCTCCTTTAATCTGATATTCTAAAATGTACGACGATGATATTCTACAATATAATGATATTCTATAATATCACTATATACTATTTACTTTTCCTATTGCAAGTCATTTTCCAATTAACTAATATGTGGCTAGCACTCCATTATCTTTATTAGTACTTAAAATTATTTCTGGATAATCTTTTATTTTCTTCTTCTTAAAAGAAGAGTGGATTTCCCCCCTACATTGTGGGTCTTCGTTTTTATGCTTTCCACAGCATAATTATATGTTTTTCAGTCTGTTGTTCCAGTATTTTACCTTCTTTTGGGTTTGAATGTGATTTCTGGCTTATGTGCTTTTGATTTTTTTAAAGTATTCCATATGTATTGTTTTCTGCAGTGAATGTGCAAGGCCTGTGTTTTAATGCGTGATCTTGTGTTCCTAGGACACTTAAACTATATCTTCTTTGTGAAGTTGCATCTACATTATTGATAAAGATCATGCATAATTGCTGATCACCATGTGGTGTTAAACCCCCAAGAGCAAAACGAAAAAGAACAGGAGGCAGCCACATAAAGACAATTATTTTATCTACACATGAAACCTGTACTGTGGTCTGAAAGCAAAAGGTACAACTGTCTATTCAATCAGCCAAAACTACATACTGTTGCTGACTGCAGTTCAGCAACACATTGTTTCTTCCCTGCTTCGCAAGCCACATTGAATGAAATCAGGAAGTCTGATATACATAAATTCACGAAAGAAGAAACTTATTTTTAGAAATGGGCCTAAACATCTTTGGATCCAAACACTGCTGAACTTTGGGGGATGTTAGCTATAGATTTGGATATGAACTTAGTGATTTGCCCCATGTGTATATATATGTCTAAAAATAACTGTAGCCCTGGATCTTAATATCTCTGAACTATGGGAAAGTTGAGAACACAACATGTTCCAAATGTTGAGGCACAGGCCTTATCGATACGGAGATTTAAGAAATATGGAGATTTCAGAAGGAGATATGGAGATTTAAGAAACCCTGAGAGGGCATGTAAGGGGGGGGATGGGGAGGAATATAAGCCTGCAATGTGGAATCAGGTTAAACAAATATGTAATTTATTATCCTGGTATCTTCTCCATTTTTTGTTTTCTTTCCAAATATCTGCAGGATAATGTTGCTAGAGTACTTAAGCATAAGCCAACTTCACTCTTTCTGTAGCTATCTCTGTACAGATAGCACTCTAGAGCTTCCATATGTGAAACCTTCATAATAGGCTCAGCCAGCCATACTTAACTAGTTTAAGGCTTAAGTATCTTAGGTCCCCAAAGCCTGGGTCACCTAATGAGTGTGCCCAGTTGGAACAATGTCTATTTTGCAAAAATGGTAGTTGAAGGAAAGTATCCTGCTAGCATGTTGTTTTATTTGACTGTCCTACTGTATATGGTTCATTTACTACTGCTGAGGCTAAGAACAATAAGATTACAAGCAGTAATTCTATACCAATATTCATTCAATTAATATATGGTTTTTGTATGGGAAGTACAAAGAACTTGAGTTTCTCTGCATTTTCAGAATATCAACTATGTGATTACTGCATATAATAAGCTTGCAGTCACAGACTGTAATTCTTTGGTCCTGAACAATTGCACAATTACTAATTCAACTACAGTAACATAGGACATAGACACTGATGATTTCAAAAAGGACACTGCTGACTTAATTAGGCCTCAAAATTTACCTTTTCAAAATTATAGCAATTCTTCTTGGCATACTTTGATGTCTTTGGGGTATTTGAAGCAAACAATCCAAGAAGAATATTTAAAAAAAAATAGAACAGAAGGAGAAAGAAAGACAGAGATAAAGCACAGAAAAATTGTTTGGGTATTCAGTTACCCAAACAATGTTTTGGCTCTGTGCTCATGCTAGAATGAACACATCAATGAATATGCATCATGGGCATATACAAGCCAAGAATGCTTCTAGCTGCACTGTCCTCACTCTCTCACCTCCTTTACTTCCCATCACATTGATTCTAGTTTCAGGCAGCAAATGAACAGATCCTCAGGTTGTGAGGAAGATATTTTGCATCAAGATGAGCTGCTGCTCCCCTTGAAGGAGACTTTATAATAAAATTCCACTTTGCTGTCAAAGCCGTTAATGTTGTCATTATGCCGCAAGGGCACAATTCAACTTCCTTGAAGTAAATGTAAAAACTCCCATTGATTTCAGGGGAAGATGGATTAGCCCAAGCAAAAGTTTTCAAGTCTGGTGTCATTCCATCAAGCTAGATTGAATGTGGGGGCCGCAGTGTCATGGCAGAACCTCCACGTGCATACGCACAGAATGGATCCTGGTGTATAGAAGGCAGTCATTAAGACTCAAGGCAGTGAAGGGGCAGGAAGAAGAACCTCATTTACTCTACCCAGAAGCTACTTTGCCCTAGTGCAGCTTTTCAAACTTTCTTCCTCCTTTCCTATCAACCTGTAGTGTACTCAATTCTGTGGATGTTTAAAGATGTTATGGTTGACTAGACTCCTCAGCTCCCATTGCTGACAGAACTCTTCTGACTTCACACCTGCAGGCAATGTCTTCTTAGGAAATAAACTGACCTGAGCCAGAGTTGAAGGTGCCACAGGTGAAGTATGAGCTGCGCCAAGCAAATAGAGATAGCATGCATTTGAGGTTCACTCCTGTCTTCCTCTCAGATCTGCCTCCTCCTCAGACCAGCCATGTGTCCAGGAAGGGGTAAATGTGAATGCTTTGCCTTTTCAGGTGGGCCACTACTATGTCTAGGCATTGGTTTAAGACTCTTGGCAGTATCTGAATGTACTGGTAATAATTTGGTACCACCATAAACCTCAAGTACTTCATATCAGGGGGATGGCTATGTGGACTTACGTGTCCTGCAAGTTGAGAGCCTTGACCCAGTCTTGAGCCTAGAAAAGATGGAATGAGGAATGCAAGCAATACCATCCTGAATCTGAGGCAGTGTATGCATTTGTTCAGTCTCCTCAGGTCTAGGATAGGACAAAGACCCCTATTTTTCTTTGGTATAGGGAAATATTGTGAGTAGAAGCCTATTCCCCTCTACTCTCAAGGTACCTCTTCTATGGTTCATACATGAAGAAGTGAATGTGAAACTATGTACCCCATGTTCATCACTTTTATATGGTTATACCTTGTACAAAGTCCGCCTTGTGAAGTATCATTTGAAAATGCATACTCTACTGAATGTCATTGTCTTGTTAAAATGTGTGTATCAACATTGTATGTGGAGCAATGAGATACTTATGATTGTTATTGAAATATATTATAGTTCTGGGTAAAACCCTCAGACCATTTTCTCAAAGACAAAGGCACACTGGCATGCCAGCTACCTGCTAAAAGTCCATTACCTCTTTAATTGGAGATTCACCAGCAGAGGAGTTATAAACAAAGTATATACAATTCACCTGACTGACAGCTTGCAGAGCATGTACACAATGAAACTGCTGACCCCATGACCCAGCAAAGACTTTTACAGTACAAAGGGTCAGAATATAAGAAGGGTGGAAAAAGGCCTCTCCTCTCCTCTCCTCTCCTCTCCTCTCCTCTCCACCTCCTATGACATCAACGAATACCTGAAGAACCCTGAACTAAGGGGAGTAGTCCCAGGCTGGAAAAAGAAGCAGTCTGTGAAATGTATTGCCGCTAATGGCGAGACAACCTATTTTGCCATCAGAGCTATTAGCCTTAGTAAAGTTTAGAACAGGGATCGGCAACCTTTGGCATGTGGCTCGCCAGGGTAATCCCCCTGGTGGGCCAGTTTGTTTACCTGCCTTGTCCGCAGGTTCGGCTGATCGTGACAGCGAACTGCAGCCAGTGGGAGCCGCGATTGGCCGAACCTGTGGATGCGGCAGGTAAACAAACTGACCCAGCCCACCAGGGGGCTTACCCTGGCGAGCCACGTGCCATAGGTTGCCAATCCCTGGTTTAGAAATTAGATTGCAGTTTTATCCTTTTATTTCTTTTCTAACTAATTCTGATTTTAATGGTTTATCACTTGTGAATCACTTAAAAATCTATCTTTCTCTAGTTAATAAACTTATTTTACTGTTTTATCTAAACCAGTGTGTTTGATTCAAGTGTTTGGGAAATCTCTACTCAGGTCAGTGGGGCTGGTGCATATTCATTATCTTTTGTTGGAACGATGAACTAATTTATGAGCTTGTATGGTTCAGTGGGCTACTGAATGGTACAAAATGAACATTTCTGGGGGACAAGGCTGGGACTAAGGTGTATGCGGGTGTTGCCCTGTATCTATTCATGGATGGGTGGGCAGAGCATTCATGTACTCAGCTTGGAGTGATTTTGCATGCTAGTGGCTGTGAGTGATAAAAGCCTGGAGAGGTCTGCTCTTCTCTAGCAAAGCTGTGTAAAAGGCACCATGTGCTAGAGTGTTAGGGGGACACAGCAGTTCAGGCTGCACCATGGGGTATGTCACAGTGAGGTCACTTCTTTTTTATAATAGGCTTTTGGAGGAAGGATCCCTGAAGGTCAAGGAAGAGAATGGGGAGGGAAAAAGGGGTGGAAATGAGTAAGTATCCTGTAACAGAGCATGTAGTTATTTGTGGAGCTTCTATCACTATCCCCTATCCACAATCCATACTCCACTTCTGAACCTCCATCCTCCCGAATCCAGCTCCCAACCGGCAGAACCAATAAATACAGTTCATTTAGAAATAAGTCAAGTATCAGAGGGGTAGCCGTGTTAGTCTGAATCTGTAAAAAGCAACAGAGGGTCCTTTAAGACTAACAGAAGTATTGGGAGCATAAGCTTTCATGGGTAAGAACCTCACTTCTTCAGATGCAAGACTTGTTGCTTTTTAGAAATAAGTGTTTATTCTGTATCCCTTAATGACAGAATCTTACATCTCTATTATGTGCCCATTTGAAGAGATACGGTGTGACCACTATTTACCAAGGGCTAAAAAAAGTTACTGTTCTTTTCATCTTTAGAAGTTTTAGAGTCAAAATACTGATGACTTCCACACATGTTAAACCCATTCCATTATTCCATTTCATAATGAAAATGTCAAAGCCACTGATTAAACATTACATTTAAGTCCTTTGAATTTACAAATTTTATTTGAGGACCACGAGTACAATATGTTATTTTGTTAAACCAGGATGGACTACAAGGCATGTGTGCGACTATAATTTAGTTACAGGTATTTCTAAGACATTGAAACCCATTGAAGCCAGTTAAGTCTTTCCCATTATTGTTCACTCAGGAGCCTGCACTTCAAAAAGGGGAGTGGGGAAGGACAACAGGTTGTTCCACAATGCAGTCCCTCTGATTGACTGCTCTTCCTCTGGAGATAAGGAAATGCAAGAAGGACAGGAACACAGGTGGGGGTTTTCTTTTAAGACAGGAGTTTTCCCCACATACCTGTATAACAGTTGGGAAACCTGTTGTATTAGCACCTGTGGAATTTTTCAGAAAGTTTTGAACATGTGCTGCTGGACACAGCCTACTATTCTGATTTATAGGACTCAAACTGGCAAGGTGTCAGGGCCCCCTCACCTAATTGTGGTCAATGGGAGTAGAGAGCGGTTCAGAGAGCACTTACAATAGGCACTCGATACTTTGTGACACTGGAACCATAAAGCAAATGTTAATCCTCACAACAGCCCTGTGAAGTAGATGCATATTATTCTTCCCATTTTACAGATAGGAAAACTGAGGCACGGAGAGAATTTATTTATTTATTTTTGACTTGTCCAGATGGGGCAGGCAGTGGCAAAGCTGAGCTTAGTACATTTGCACGAAGGCCTGATCCAAAACCCATTGATTGAAATAGGAGTCTTTCTGTTTACTTCAATGTCCTTTAGATTAGGTCATGATCCGTTGTGTTTGTATTTGCAATAAAGTATTTAGATGAGACCATTATCTTTATCCCTATGAATTTGATTTTACATTTTCAGTCTGATTTTCTAATTATGTTGATTTATAATTCTGCATTGAAAAGCCTGATTGTGTAGACTGGTTGAGATGATGATATTTACATATTTTACAGATTTTTCCTTTCTGTTTGGTGGGAGCTTTTCTTCCCATCATAACATTTTGACATTGAGAGTTGCAGAGAGAAGTTCTGGTGCCATATGTGTTTAAAAACACTTGAAGTTTAGGCAATTCAAATGAGAGAAATTTCAAATGTCTTACTGAGCCTCTTTGCAAATTCTTTCATTGCCTGAAGGTGATTAAAAAAAAAAAACACCCCCAAAAACAAACACTGATGCATTTACGTTTAATTTTTAAGACAGTTTTTTAAAGTATGATGATAGATTGGTTGCAAATGTGAGGTTTCTGAAAGTTTAATGGTGTGATTTGTGTCTTGTTTGGTAAGAGTACTACATGTTTATGTTTATTGACAATTTGGATAATCTTATCATGCTTTCATTTTATTTCTGTTTGCTGCATATTTTCTGGGAAATGAAAGTCCCTCAAGGGCTTTTGCTGCAGTAGTTTCTTAATCTCCATCCTACTGGGATAGCACTTTTACCATTTTAGAGGTGGATTTTTTTTTTTCTAATAGTGAGTTACTGTTCTTTTTAACCTCTTCATTGCTGGGAATCTGTTCCCTGGGGAAAAGGAGATGCACAAAAATGAGTAAGTTATAACTGAATTGTTAAACACAAGGGTATTTCTGCTATGATTTAAAAGCTTGGTTATTTTTGTGATGATCATTATGGACATTTTCCATCACTCATGCAAATAATCTAATACAAGCAATTCCTTGTGGGGATTTAATTGACTTTTACTATGCAATTCACTCTACAATGCAGCATGTGAATGAACTGCCTGTGACCCATAAAGGTCAGAAAAACTCCTTGAACTGTATACCCCATGAGTTACATAGGACAAAATTTAGCCTTGCCCTATGGTGCCCATGCACTGGCTATGCCAATGCAAAGGAACTACTGGGAAAGCATCATGTCCTGTAGGGAATAGCAGTGGTACAAGTGACCTTTGCACCAGCTTTGAGTCAGTTGGTCAGAAACTCCCAATGCAGGGGTTGATGTGCAGGAGATGAGTAGAGAAAGATGAAGCTGTGGTCATCATGTGAACTGATATATTCTGCCTACATGGAGCTCTGCAGCAGAGGGCACAGGTTAGAAGCATCCCATTTCCCCAACAGCCTTTGAATAATGAAGATGAAAAGCCTCCCTTTTCATTCCCTGCACCAGCAATAGTACCAACCAGTCTAAGGTGGAACTGGCTGAATAAAAATTATACTGAGATGTAAGGGAAATGTACCAGTAGGTTTATTAGGAATTTTAGACATGAGTGTGACATCACTAATGGCCAGTAAGCAAGCTTCACTTGTTCTCCGGTTCCAGAGCTATGTGATCAATGATGAGTCGTGAATGTGAATGGTAAGTAGTGTTCAGAACCAAGCCTTCTAATATCATGACCATTTGAAGAATAACTTTGTTCTGCCTCCTTGGTTAGCTTTTCTCATGAGCCAATCCAGACATCTAGATCTTTCATTTATATTTTGTTCCCATGTCCAAAAGGGAAAGCAAAGAAGAGATATCAAGAGGTGAAATCAGGTCACACAGCAGTTCAGGAGGAGTACTTAGTAGAACTGGGTGGATTTTTGGGGGGGAGAATAGTTTATTTGCTAAAAATGGAGGTTCAGTTGACCCAAAACTGTTCACAAATTTGACACAAATTCAACAGTTTCAGCCTCCAAAAGTTGTTCAGGCTTGATTCAGAAGGGGTCTTTGGAACCATTCTCAAAATGGCCAGGAGAGGAAGAAGTGCTGGCCTCTTACAATTTTTAGCTCACTGTACTCACTCCAGATGTAGTAAACATTGGTTTAATTCTCCACTCTGCCTAATACTGAGCAGGAATTAGAACTTTGGTCTCCCTCCTCCCCAGAGAGCATCCTAGGTACTGAGCTATGAGGTATCCTTGGGCAGGACTTTCTCAATTGCTCTCTAATGCTAAAATATGGTATAACTCAGTTGCATTAGGCCAGAAAGGCTATTTATGATGGCCCAGAGTGATTATTTCTGGGAACAGAGTATCATGATACTCTCCTCTCTTTTTTTAGTGCTGCTTCGTAAGTATCATTGGTAAACATTGTTTGTGACCGAGACTGACACTCCCAGCAGGAATTGCTGTGGTAGAATAACTATCACAGTGGGATGCATGATCTGGGGGACAAAGTGCAGTTTTGTAGCACATTGAGGTAAGACAATGATAATATAGATGAAATATGGAGATCAGATTTTTAACTCCTGAGAATTCTTGTAAAGATTCTCCACCAGAAAGTAGTGACACACTGGTAGAGACAAGTGAGTCACAGTTACATCTTTTTTTTAACTAAAGCATATTAATTTTTATTTGAAATGGTACCATGGCTAGGAAGTATTTTCATCATCAGGCTGAAAGTGGTGTTGCTACATTGCAGGCATTCTGGCTGTAACTTTGTTGAGAAAAGAAACTGTACGACTGCGTCTACTGGTAATCATGCAGAGAGGCTCTGCAGGCAAACTTCTGGACTTACTCCAGTCATTACCCATTTGGAAAGAGCTTCACACAAAGGTATTTTGTGCATGAATAGTCCAGAGGAATAGGTTTCTGGACCAACTGGTGTGTAGCTAATTTTAAAAAGTCAGTTTACCATAACAATTATTTTATGGGCTGTAGAGCAGATCTCATTAAAGTGGGAAGGGAATCATAAAGTAAAGGAGAACAAAACACATTAATATGTCTAATGCTGCCTCCTTTTAACAGGAATGTTACAAATGGCAACAAATACACCAATTTATCTTAGCTTTGTAGGGGATGGATTTTCTATTTTAAAAATAATGATTCATGTTTTAACTGGAATATTTTCAAATATAAAATTTGGCTGTTTTTTTTCCCCTCTGTGTTTCTTTTCAAGAGTCTACATAATGGCTATTACTTTACTAAGAGACCCCTACATTGTCATCCGAAGTATTTTATTAGGTTGTTTTGTTATTAGCATATGATCATCAGTTTTTCAGAAATGCTTGCATATGAGCCACCTGTAGTCTTGGCTAAGCTGGAGTTTACATCTTTTCATTCTCATTATTATCCATTCTTTGTTATTGTATATTTTTGTTTGTTGATTTTTTTTTTCTTTCCTGAGAGACTTTCTTAAGTCTCAGAACATCCCGGCTCGTCTAGTTCTGCATGCTTCTCAACAAGTATGCGTTTGTCTCTGTACACTCACAAGCTAATTAAGCTAATTGGACCAAAAATGCTATGAAGAAAAGACTCGGGCAGTAACACTCCTTTTCATCAGCAAGATCCCAAAATGGAACCGGTATCCAAATACATTGAAACAACTTGGATCAAGTTGTGCAAATCCTGGGTTTGTTGAAATAACAACATAATGCACTATGTGAAGGATTGCAAACCACCTTCATTTGTTGCAATGTGTGGACAATATCTGAGTCATTCAGCATTAATTTTACATCCATATATATAGCTGGAATAGGTGAGTGAAGATTGATGATTGTGTTTACATTATTGGAAAGTTAACATGCATTTAAAAATGGATTTTCTTTCTTTTCCCCCTTTGGTGTTGATAATATATATATTTTTTCAAATATTGTATGCTTTATACTGCCTCTTCTATAAAAAAAACAAAGTGGATGCATGCCTCTTCTTCATCTGGTTCTTGACTATTGAAACATTACTGTTCTCATTACTTCAGCAATAAATATTCAACAACAGCAATAACAGTTAATGGGAGATTTACCATTGACTTCAACAGAACCAGATTTAGACCAAGGCTGGGGACTTTTTAAAACCTCACCCATTACTATGCAGTTCTGACACAGAATCATAGGACTGGAAGGGTCCTTGAGAGGTCATCTAGTCCAGTCCCCTGCACTCATGGCAGAACTAAATATTATCTAGACCATTCCTGACAGGTGTTTGTCTAACCTGCTCTTAAAAATCTCCAATGATGGAGATTCCACAACCTCCCAAGGTAATTTATTCCAGTGCTTAACCACCCTGACAGTTAGGAAGTTTTTCCTAATGTTCAACATAAACCTCCTTTGCTGCAATTTAAGCCCATTGCTTCTCGTCCGATCCTCAGAGTTTAAGAAGAATAATTCTTCTCCCTGCTCCTTGTAACAACCTTTAATGTACTTGAAAACTGATATCGTGTCCCCTCTCAGTTTTCTCTTTTCCTGACTAAACAAACCCAGTTTTTTTCAATCTTGCCTCACAGGTCATGTTTGTTGCTCTTCTCTGGACTTTCTCCAATTTGTCCACATCTTTTCTGAAATGTGGTGCCCAGAAGTGGACACAATACCCCAGTTAAGGCCTATGTGTGCAACTGATTGTTCCTTCCTAAATGGAGTACTTTGCATTTCTCCTTATTGAATTTAATCCTACCTACTTCAGACAATTTCTCCAGTTTGTCCAGATCATTTTGAACTTTAATCCTATCCTCCAAAGTACTTGCAACCCCTCCCAACTTGGTATTGTCCACAAACTTTATAAGTGTAATCCCTTTACCATTATCGAAATAATTGATGAAGATAAGAACTGATCCCTCTGGGACTCCACTCATTATGCCTTCCAGCATAACTGTGAACCACTGATAACTACTCTCTGGGAACGGTTTTCCAACCAGTTTTGCACCCACCTTATAGTAGCTGCATCTCGGTTGCATTTCCCTAGTTTGTTTATGAGAAGGTCATGCGAGACAGTATCAAAAGCTTTACTAAAGTCAAGATATACCACATCTACCACTTTCCCCCTATCCACAAGGCTTGTTACCCTGTCCAAGAAAGCTATCAGGTTGGTTTGACATGATTTGTTCTTGACCTAATGCCACAGTAGCACTTAGAAATCATAATTTTCCATCTAAAAAGGAATGTGCCTTTCTCCCCTCCTTTTAAGCAAATTTTCTACAGTGATCAGGGGCCAATGGCTCTTTTCCAGAATAGCGGTCTTGTGTATGTTAGGACATGGTTATTTAGAGAAATCAAGATTAAACATGTGAAGCTTGGAACATTCTAGAAGGTGGGGAGGGAAGAAGGAATTGATTCAGGCTCAGTTTGTTCTTCAGTGAAGCTGGTTCTATGATCATGGGCAAGCCACTTAGAATGCCTTGCTCATGAGTTCAGACCTGGGCTCTGACCAATGAAAGTTCTCCCCTGTATGTAGCACACATGGTAGAGAGCAGACAGACTAGTGGTCATTGAGATAGCTTGGACCATCTCCACGTTAGGCTCTTATGATAAGGACAAAGACCTTAAAGCAGACATGGAATTTGTTTGGCTGGCAAAGTGGAGCGCTTGTGTAACACTGTGTGTACACTATCAACTAGGGGTGTGATTCTCAGCCTTCACAGACATACTTGTGCTAGCTCTCATCTGATGTAGTCTGAAAAAATAGTAGTGTAGCCACAGGAGTAAGAGCAGCGGTGGAATGGCTGCCCCAAGTACAAATCTGCTTGAACCCCATGAAATGAGAAACAAAAAGATAAATTCTCTGATAGTTGCTCATATCTGATCATAAATGTCATGTAAGTGATCAGATCGACGGAGGGAAAGATTTTTGTCTGTTTTGCTTTTGTTTTTTTGAAGATCAATTTTTTTAATGTGAAAGTTCAGGCATCAAACAATCTGGCCACTTCATTTGAAAAGCCAAATGCTGCTTTGAGGAGCTTTAACAATTGGGAGTGAAGGGGGGGATGGAGTGTGGAGAAGAAAGAAAGAAGCAATCTGTATGTAACAATTGAACCAATTAACTACATACGTAGTAAATTGAGGTCTAACCAAGGAGGGGCGGGGGGAAGCAACAGCTATGGCTGAACCTTATACTTCTTCCTGAGCCCGGGTGAACAACAAGATAAAAAGAAGCAATGACAGGAAATGGCAAAAAAGGAGGTGGACACAGAGCAGTAACCATAAGAATCTTCTCATCTAGAGTCTTGTAAGAACATACAATGAAAATACTTGTTCCATAAGGCAAGAGGAGACAGCTGGCCAGGTGAAGTGGAGATATCCTTGAAGTGGTAAATTAGTTACTGATTAGTAACTACTGGCATATGTGAGCCATTTCACTGATATATTCGGGGAAATCAGTCCAAAAAAAGTTCATACAAATGAACACTTCAGGAGTAAATATTTAGTTATTGTTTATTGAGGGAGCATGGATCCCAGAGAATGGTGATAGGCAACAACAACTCATCTTCAAGAGCCCTCACATGTGGGGTCCTGCAAAGGTCAGTTTTATTTTGTCTTCTTTTCAACATATATGTGAGACCCCTGGGAAAGTTCATGTGAGACTATCAACTCCACTGCCAGCATGTCCTGAGGAAACCCAGCCATATATATCCTTGTCAACTGACATCATATTGCAAGGGCCTGGATGAAAACCACTGGCTAAAGTACAACCTAGGAAAAATGGAGGTGATGCTGGTAGGAAGAAAAGACATCAATAAGCCATTTAGGACACTCTCTGCAGACTCTACAGAAAGAAACAAGTTAAGTGGCTGATCCCTGAGGGGACAAGAGCAGAATCCATTTCAAATACGTTCACTTTTCTTAATGGTGTGTGTGCTTACCTTCTGAATGAGCGACAGCGTGGTCCAATATATACGGGCATTAAACTGGGATTCAGAAGACCTACTTTCTAATCCTGGTTCTGCCACTGATGTGCTGTATGACCTTTCTGCATCCTTTTCTCCTTGCCTTATATATTTAGAGTGCAGACTCTTCAAGGCAATCTGTAGGAAATCTATGGGACCCTGATCTTGGTCAGGGCATCTAGGCATTACTATAATACTATTAATAAATGTGATTGATTGACAATAGGGACAGTAGCAGGAAGCATGATTTAGTGGTGGAGCTCATGCCCAAGGAACAAGAATTCTGCGTTCCCTCCCCAGCTTTTCTACGTGACCTTAGATAAATAATTTGGAGCCAGACTCTGATACTCTATTAGCAAAGTATGGTACTAATCAATGTGAGTAAAGGTATGAGACTCTTACTTCTATACCTCAGTTTCCTCATCTGTAAAATGGGGATGTTAATTACCTCTGAGGAGTGTCATGGGACTTAGTTACTATTGTCAAACACTTTGAGCTCCTCAGGTGAAAAGTAATGTAGAAATCAGAAATGTTATTGTCCTTTCAGGAAACGGATTACAGGTAAAATGAAAAAACACTGAAGAAAAGTATTCCACCAAATGAAAATTAAATGGAAAGATACAGTGGCTCCCAATGATACCAAACCCCATCAATATTAGGATAGTAGCTGTCTTCACACTGACTTGTATAAGTGAGGTAACATTTCTGGAAAAGAAAATTAATTTGAAATGATGTATAGCTTAAAAAAGCCTATTAAAAAGAAGCAGTAGAAGAAGAACAAACACAAACTCCTGATCACCAATAAAAAAAATCAGTTAATAATACAATTTAATTATTTTGAAAATGTATCTCAGTCCATTTCTGGCACGATCTTGTAGAGTGAGGATTTATTGTGTTATAAATGGGAAAATATGGGCTTAGTTACACAGATAAAGTCAGGTGATTAAATTCACCTCATAAAAAATCCTCAGCTATAAGCTTATTTTGCTGTAATGCTGAGTACAAGAAGCACAATTATCATTTCAAAAATCATATATTTCTTTCCCTCCACATTATTCATTAAGACAAATAACACTGAATAAATGTTAGCACATGTTCTGTGTCAAAAATGTCTAAATATTGGAATACATGCTTTCTTGCAAAGAAAAAAGGGCTAATAGAACATATGGAAAAGATTGTACGGGTTACAAATATTACTGTAACATGCTACTGCTTTCTTCTATAGTATTTGTTTTAATTGAAAGGAACAAATGAAGCTTGACTTCCTTCCTCAACAGGGATGTGTTTGTTGACCTCTCCTAGCAGCAGAAATACTGCTGTGTGATGCTGTCACTTCCTTCACAGTGGTATTCTGGCATTGCAGCTATTGTCCCAACAGCAGGGATTCCTTAAGTTGGTGGAAGACGATAGGATAATGCTCTGTATGCCATATTTAGAGGGAGAAACTAAAATATACTGCTGCGATTCTGGATCTTGACTGACTGGGGGAACAGAATGTAACATAACAGGGCTTCAGTCATCATTTGTTGCAGCCCAAATATCTAAAAGCCTGCCCTTGGTTCATATTCTTCTTCTTCTTTTTTTTTTAATGAAAAGCCTTTCCCCCCCACCCCTTAGAACTTTTAAATGTCACAAGCAAATTGAATGGATTTAGTTTTTCACTCTTCTTGTCTTCTGATATGTCAATGCAGAAAATTATAACTACTGCATAAAAAGTGGCATTTCTGGTGTTTAAATTTCTAGCTTGTAACAAGATTAGCCATCCCCCTTGTGGTCAGAGGTCACTCTGCAGCTCTCTGCCTCTCTTTCCCCCTCTTCAGGACCTCTGAAAGATCTGCACACAGGCTTCTCTCTGGATTAAAACCACTTCCGTGTTCGGCTGTTTTAATAACAGCAACAGTTTAAAACAATCCTCAGAGTCTCAGAATAAAGTCCATCGCCACCACACAAAAAGTTCCTCTGGCATCTTCTGTCACAACCAGAGTTTTCCACCTGTCCCAGTATGTTCTCCCAGCTAGTCCTCCCAGCTCTTCCTAGCTGGAGCTCAGCCTTCTGGCTCTGGTCTTGAGGCCCAAACTCACTCAGGGTTCCCCACAGTAGCATCCTTCTCACAGGGCTGTGTCCTCCCAGTTCCCTTGATATCAGAATCTTTCCTACAAGGCCTAACGTTTCCCACAAACGTATAATCCCTGCCCCAAAGAATGTACAGTCTACACGGTGAGATATAACAAGTGCTTGAGCCAGGAGGGGAAGAATGAAGGGATAACAAAAATAATAGGATTTTTTTATAGTAGTCTCAATGTATGGAGGAACATCAGGCAGCGAGGTTATTTGGTGGACAATTGTTATGGTGGAGCACTGGCACACTCCCTCTCCAATCCTGCACCAGAACGGGCATCAGCAGGGAGTTCACCCATGCTAGAGGAATTCTCTGATGGGCATTGACAGTCAGATTACAGCCTCTTTGTGCCTTCTTAGTGATGCAAAGGGGTGTAACCTAGCTAGAGAATCTGGTCTCATCCGTACACAATTTGTAGCCAGTCAGTAACAGATATCACAGCAATCACAACTTGTTATCCATCTGGCTGGCATCAGATAACAGTAAGATGCATTTCAGCTTAAAAGGGTCCATATAAAAATTCAAACGTTAAACCAGCATTGTTAGATTGTATGACCTTTGGGATGGGTACCATCTTTTCATTATATATGTCTACAGTGCCTAGTACAATGGACTACAATCCTGCTTGTGCCTGTAGATGCTACCACAATATTAAACATTATTATTATTATTATCTACCTAACTCATGTGATATAATGATAATTATAACGTAATTGCTCTTTGTATTTCTTAATAAAACCTGTCATTGGTAAATATAAAAATGAGCTTCTTCAACTTTAAGAACTCAAGTCTGAAACTCAAATTGATAAAATTGATAGTGGCAGTAGGAAATATTCTAATTCCGGGTGACCCAATGAAGACAAAGGTATTTCATGGATTAGGGCAATTTCCTGAGTAATACATGATTCAAGTGGATACTATTGTAGGTCCTATAATGCATGGTTCTGGTTACAACTCAAGAAGTTCTATTTCCAGGCCAGATAACAATGTTGAACAGCAAGAGTAATTTACAACATATTTGCCAAATATAAAATGTTGTTGCCAGATTTCCCAGAGAACCCAAAACACAATGACAAATAAGGGGTGGGGGAAGGGAATAGCTCAGTGGTTTGCGCATTGGCCTGCTAAACCCGGGGTTGTGAGTTCAATCCTTGAGGGGGCCACTTGGGGATCTGGGGCAAAAATCAGTACTTGGTCCTGCTAGTGAAGGCAGGGGGCTGGACTCAATGATCTTTCAAGGTCCCTTCCAGTTCTAGGAGATGGGATATCTCCACTTAAAAAAAAAAAATGCATGGTGTCTGGGTTGAAAACCACCCACAAAATTGAATCTATAAACATTTATTAAGAAGTTAATATTCTGATAATGCTATTGGAAGCTAACTAGAAAACTTATGAAAAAATTGTTAGAGCAAAGACAATTCAGATCTAAGGGCTAGTCTAAGGCCTCAGGAATATCCCTGAGTCAGCATCCATGGCCAGCTACCTATGTAGCTAAACTAGTGCTGCTGATCCTATGTGTGGACAAAGATATTCAGTGGCTTGAACCAGCTGAGTTAATTTGGGTTTATCTTGACGTGTAAAACCCCAGTTTGCTCCATTAGTGCAAACCCTGAGCTACCTTTCTATATTCTTAGCGCTTAGCTCTAGTGCAGCTTTAGCAGTTAGTGGCCATTTGTGATGATTTGAGAACTTGTGAAATCTGGCTGACATTATGAAATGTTACTGTGAAAACTTCTGTATCATGAATGCTTCTCTGTATAGATCTTTACCAAGCACAAACTCCATTTTGCATGTGCAGCCTTTTGGCTTCTCTGTTGTTTGTTTGCCTCTGTGTTGGGCTGAAATGCCAAAGGCTGGTGGCCAAAGAATGACAAAAGAGAATCATTGAGGTTATGTGCTCTTCTATTGAAATGAATTGCTCTAAACAGTGCACTGGCTCCCAACCAGGAGAACAAGTTTAGCAGGGGAAATAGTTGCTTTGGCAGCCACATCACCTGGCAGGGATTTTTGGTCATCTGGGGAAGCTGACATGGGCAGGGGGGGTTAAAATTATAAAAAGGGAAGAACTGGTCTATTTGGGGTCTTTGGACATTTTGTCTACAGCTCAAGAGCAGAGAGAAACAGCCCAACATGTAGGGTCTGTGTGATTAAGGTCTGCTTGCCTGAGCCTGGATGCTCCCTCACGGAATCCCAGGGGATGGTGAGCCAGTAGGGGGCATTGTGGTTAGGATGCTTACCGTTTTGTAAATGATCTGTACTCTCTTTTGTTTTATATGATTAAGTCAAAGTTCAATGGTGTAAGGCCACGTCTACACTATGAACGTGATACCACTATAACCCTATAGTGTAGACTTAGACTGCAGCGATGGAAGGGGAGTTTCCATAGCTAGATTGTCGCCAAGGGTTAGGTCAGCATAGCTCCAGTACTCAGGTGTGGCTTTTTCACATCCCTGAGTGTCATAGCTATATTAACCTAAGTTTTAAGTGTAGACCAGGCCTTAGCCTCTGGGCAAAGTATATCTATGTGTGTGTATTACATGATTTACACTTACCATGAGTCTCCTGAGAGTTCAACTGTAAACTAGAAGGTTCACACCTGAAAAGTGGCATTCTGGAAGAGAATGTGTTTAAGTACAGGGGAGTCTGAAGGGTCAGCACTGCATCCAGAGGGGCTAGGCAGCTGGACAGAAGGTTCCAGTTCTCAGGAGGGATACTAGACAAAGCGTCTGCTATTTGAGAATGTGTGTAAGTGTAACGTTGACAGAGCCTGTTCGTCGGCGGGCAGGATCGAACTGGAGATCTCTGGAGCTTAGTGCATGAACCTCTAGTGCATGAGCTAAAAGCTAACTGGCTCTTAGCTAAGGCTGTAGAGGAGTCTCATTTAACTCTCTCTAAGTGGTCTTGGTGCCACTAGATGGGACAGAACACCACACCCAGAAGGTGTGTGGGTTACATAAGGACCCAAGACAAGGGCACTGGCTGGATGCCGTTCTGATGCAGGAGGCTTAAACCACCCAGTGATCCAGAAGCTTGTATTCCCCTCACTGCAGTCTGAGAGGGCACTTTACTGGAGCTGTGACACCATTGATGGCTATTCCCAAATGTAGACTAGGCCTGAGGTAGTAAGAAACTTTAGAATAAAGTCTGTAAAAGACATCCAAAATGATTGAAAATCATTCCCACACTGAAACTAGCCATGTTCCTCTCTGGGGTAACAGAGTCCCAAGGAAGATATTGTGTCCCATGCCTTCCCAGTGGAGGGGAAAGAACATTGTCTGGTTAGTGATACCCTGCGGGTGTTCACTCCTAGCCCTGGGTTTGCAATGTCTTCATTCTCTCTGAGTTTCTCAAAGGGAAGTCTGGAAGAGAGGGTTTTTGGACCCTCCACAACAAAGTGGTTGGTAGGGGAGCCCAGTCCACTAGGCTCTGACCCAGGGGCCTGTAAACAGCAACAGTGTCCAACTCCCTGGAGTGCCTTAAAGTTGCCTCCCTGGACCATCTCCTACCACTCTCTACCTCACCAGAATCTTATAAAATGAAACAGTAGCCAAAAAAAAAAAAAAAAGAATAACCAAAGTTTCTGCCACTCTGGCTTCAGCAGGGAAAGGTTTCTACTACATCCTTCTTCAGGAGCCCTCCAGGAAGGTCTCTTTCCGTGGCCCATCAGGCCCCTTCTGAGCTGTCTCGCTCCCTTTTAAGCTCCACCTCCTGCTGGAGCAGGCTTTGCAGGAGGGGATGGGCGGGCCCACCTGGGCCCAGAGTTGCTCCTTAATCCCTTCAGTTCCAGTGTGAGGCTTATACACCCATCACAGTCACAAATGAGGACAGAAGGCACCATAGATAGATGTGCCAGTAGATTTGTTATTACTAAGCTCTGTACAATGTTGGCATGATAAAGCCCAATTCAATTCTTGTTTACACTGTTGTTCATGTACTGTAGGTCTATGCTCTTCAGTGTAGTTATGCCATATTTACATGAGTGAAAATTAAATCAGAACTTAACCCTTAGAAAAATTGATTTATTTTTAATTATTTTTGCTAATTTATTTTAACAGGGCATATCCATTTGCAGCCTGACTTGCCTAAGCCATAGAATATCTGGGAGAAGAGCATTTACCATGTTTTTTGCTTGCCTGTCACACTTCGGAATGTAATTTAAAAAGTGCAAACTGATTCCAGGAGTTATATTTAGTTTCTAAATTGGCATTTAGTTGGACCACAGTATTAACAATTGCCTTTCAATTTCCTTTTAGCCTGCCTCCTGGTGTAGATGTCCAGTGACTTTCAGATGTAACCTTTGCTACCATTGTGTTACAATGCTGTAGAAAAGATCCTTAGCTAATAAGACAATGTTCTCTACAGAACAAGCAGTGCTTTTAATTGGAATGTGTTTGTAAGTGTGTATGGAAATAATTTTTACAAGAACAAAGGTTGCATTGGATTTTCTTTCTTTCACGCCAAAAGCAAGACCATAATCACCAGGGTACTTGTTATGTGGCATTTAATTGTGATAGTGTGGTAGATGGAAATATACTAATGTACTTTTGTGCAACTAATAATTCACTTCATCGTGAGTTCAATAATGAGTCCAGAAAAATATGGTTAATAAGTAATACATGGGTCTTTTTTTTTTCCGCACCATTACTTTAATTATTACACACTTGATATCATAATACAATAACTGGAGAAGGAGTTCAACAACCAATTTTCACATTTGATTCTAAAAGAGAAGGCTTGTTAAGAGCATATCTTACAGTTTAAATTGACGACAGATTGCTTTTTCCAAGGCTACACTGTTTCGAAATCCAAATTGCCAAAGATCAAATCTTGTCTCTGGACTGTGTAAACTGGCTGCTTTGCTAAATGAGAGTGGGTGTGGAACGGTGCATTTCCATTATAATGAATTCACTTCCACAACATAAAACAAATGCTGCAATGTAATCCCTTTTGGGCAAACAGCACAGGAAAGCAAGTGCAAGCTTTTTCTTGCTTCAGTGCTATGTTTTATTGCTGAAGTAAAACACTTCAGGGAGGTATAAAATGTGTCTGCCATTCTTTTTTTCTAATTTTAGTCTGAGAAATACCCTCAGAACTGTGTTTATCCAGTATGTAGAATATGGCAGATCTGTGTCAGGGTTAAAAAACCTATGAGGAGACATCAAATTTTATGTATCTTATTCCAAATTAAATCTCTGTGTCAAGAGGGTTTTCTCATTCTAGCTTTTATAGAGGAGAATAGGTGGGCTGAGGAATGTGTTAGGTGTCTTGGGTTTAGTTGCCGTTTTTACTCCGTCTCTTTTAAAACTGAAGGGAGCATTTAAAACTGCTCAATATATCAAAATGCTTTAAAATGTTACTTTCTAGTGTTTGTTTTTACAGGTTTGTGCTATTTTGCTTTTTCTTAGAGTCCTGATCAGGGATCATTTTAAAAGTCTGCATTGACAAAATTTTTATAGCCCTGCTTTTGTGAGTTTTCTTAAAGCACTTAGTTTTTTCTCATAGGGATTTCAGGCATCCATTTATGATCCAATTTTGCAAACATATTATGTTTCACTGAGACTTCACATTTTTGTGTTGGCAGGTAATTTACAACATTCAGCATCTGCACAATTATTTTTTGTAAAATGTTGTGTTGACTGTTACCCCAACCTGAAATTGTTATTTCAGTGCAGATTGACTTAAGAATAAAGGGCAAAGGACTGCATCTTAAAATGGCACCTACTTAATGTCTGTATTCAGGAAAGAACAAACGCATATGCTTAATGTGAATCATGTACTTAATTCCATTGATGTCAATGGGTGTTAATATTCATGCATGTGTTTAAGCATAAGCTTATCAGAGTACTCTTTGAGGAATAAAAGTCTGACTATTAAAAGAATACATTTCATATACCAAAGGACAATATATTTACAAAAAGATTACCAACCCCCTTTGAAAATAATTGAAATAGAATGAAGCTGTAAAAAGAATATGTGTCAAGGGCCTGATTCAGTTTCCATAAGAGTCAGTGAAAAAGCTCCTATTGATTTCAACAGGCTTTGGATCAGTCCTCTAGGCTTTCAAAGTCCTAACATAGGCAAAATTCCTGTGGAAGTCAATGGGAATTATACTTGGGGAACAATTGCAAGATCAGGATCTGCACTTGCAGTTCACAGAATAAAATACTGAAATGGCCTGTTATAGTAATAGAATCTATTTTCTGTTTAATACATTAATATATAATCATTCACCAGGCAATCAGCATAAAATTGGAATTAAATATTTGTTATCCAAACTGACATAAAATTCATTGGGGAAAAAAACAATTCTGGTCCATGTGTCTCTTTATGGTGCATCATGTAAATCACATGAACTTGGAATATGTGACATTAACTCAGTGTGAAGCAGCATAATCTAATACGGCAGCATCACATGGGTGCATTAGAAGCACAAATAAAACATATTTTTTGTGTATCTGCCACTATCAATCCACTGCTGGACAGAGGACTCCCTGCATCTTACATATTCTGCACTATCTGGTTATTCCTGCGTTCCTGCTGCTCTCGATTTTTTTCCAAGTTCTCTCTCTTCATGGTGCTGTTTTTCCCCCTCTGTCGGGATTTGCAGTCCTTGGCATACATTCTAGAATTATCTTTATTAATCTGTCATCTTTTCTGTTAGTGCCACTTTTTGCAAACTGCTATTTGTTGCTCTGGATTTTCTCACTCATGCCTTACTTCATGTTCCAGCCCAATCCATTAATTCTGTTCCTTATCTGGTAACATAATTCTTATTATTACTGCTCTCTTTATTTTATTCTGTGTGAAGCAACTCATGTTTTGATTGTTTTTCAAGCTGAGAGAATAATATATCTCAGCTGTATATCACAAGAAAGACAACAATAGTACAGTGGTTGTAAACTTGCTTCTTGACGGGTGAAATTCACCCTGGTGCTGAAAGCCAGCACTGGCCCTGTGCGGTACTTACATCCCACTTAAACTCTCAAATAGGGTGGAAATAGGATTTAAAAGGAGAATCAGCCTTGTGCTGATTCTCTGCACAGGAGTGATTTGCACCCCTGGTGAAAGACTAAGGGTAAAATTTTCAAAAGTTACTGTGACCCTCTGTATCTCGGGGGAACACCCTGCACCCCCATGTTCATCTTTATAATATGATTGTGTGGTATCCAATGCAAAGTTTGTCATGTGAGATGTCTTTGGAAGGCTCATGATGCACTGAGCATTGTGGTTATCGTAAGGTTATAGGTTGCAATTTCATGTATATCGTTATGAGTCTGAAAATGTATCCTCATGGCTTAAAACAAGCCCAGGCAAAACTCTCCAGGAACAGAAGGGCAGTTCACACCTCATCAGGGCAGGTATGGGACCCAGCCCAGCCTCACAGGAACAAAGGACACTGGCCTAAGCAGCAACAAAGGATCTGTTGGACTTTCAAGTGAGTCACCCCCATTCCCTTGGTCAGTCAGGGACTATTATGAGGTAATGCTCACCTGACTCTGAAGGGGGGGAGGGGTGGCAAAGCCAAGAGGGAAGAAAGAACATGATAAAGGGGAGAGATGTTTGCCATGCTCTTCCTCTTTCTTCCACCTCCATCTACAGATACCACCACCAAGCGACTGAAGCACTGATCAAAGGGGAGAGCCTGGTTGAAGGGCAACCAGCCATCCTGTGGTGAGAAGCCTCTAAGTTTGTAAGGGCACTGAAAGTGTTCAGATCAGCTTAGAATGTGTTTTGCTTTTATTTCATTTGACCAAATCTAACTTCTTGTGCTTTGACTTATAATCACTTAAAAGCTATCTTTTGTAGCTAATAAATTTGTTTGTTAATTCTACCGGAAGCAGCGCGTTTGGTTTGAAGTGTGTCAGAGACTCCCCTGGGATAACAAGCCTAGTACATATCAATTTCTTTGTTAAATTGACAAACTCATATAAGCTTGAAGCATCCAGCGGGCATAACTGGACACTGCAAGATGGAGGTTCCTAGGGTTGTGTCTGGGACTGGAGATATTAGCTAGTGTCATTCGGTTGCACAATCCAAGCAGCAGCTGGCCAAGAGCAGCTTACATGCCAGAGGCTGTGCATGAACAGCCCGGGAGTGTGAATTCTCACAGCGAAGCAGGGTAAGGCTGGCTCCCAGAGTTGAGGATTGGAGTGACCTAACAGATCTCAAGTCCAGACAACACCAGAGGGGAACGTCACAGTGACTTAGGTACTTAGGAGTCTAGGTCTTATTAAAAGTCAGAGGGACCTAAATTCCTAAGGGCCATATTTTTAAAAGTATTTACATGCCTACAGATACAGATAGGCACCTAGGGGGATTTTTAAAAGAACCTCAGTGCCTAAATCCCAATTGAATTCAATGGAAGTTAGGTGCTAGTCAACATCAAACATGCATAGTCTTCTTAGGATCATTGCACCAATGAGGGAGACCATGGTTGATGGCATTGTGCCAGCATCATGTAGTGAAGTTTCCAGATCTGGCTCAATCATATGGAACTATGAATCTTCAGGGCAGCCCTGCAGGTGGGGTCAGGGTAGAGTGAGGATGTGCACTCTTTTGCACATCAATGGAGAGTTTGAATGCATGATGTGCTGGGGTGTTTTCATCCATACTGAAGTCATGGCCAAAGAGCACACAATGCTGCTTTTGAATATAATGAGGGATTGACGGAAGGTCAAATATTTGCAAGATTATGACCTTTTCTGAAAGTGAAATCATTTTATGGTCCAGATTTGACACTGACAGCACATATGGCATGCTTCTAGTGAGAATTAAACTACCCACTTCATGTGGCATACATCTGTGGTTGACAGATAAGCATTTTAGCTTGCACTGAAAGAAGCTGGTGTTTCAGATGCTCTGCTAAATCTGGTGCTCAATATTCACACCAGTACTGGTGCAAGAATGTGCATTGGTATACAGCCTTCATTGAGTTTCTACACAGCCTCGAGTGCACAGACAGGAATGCCTTATTACCACAGCACTATTCTGTTGAGCTATTGACTGGATATTACTATTTGCCATTCTACATGCTGCAATGGAGGTTTGTCAAGAAGCATTTACCAACAAAGGCTACATCAACAATGCTGCCTTTCTAGGTGCCTAGGTGCTTTTGAAAATCCATCAAGGCACCAATCTGCAACTTTAGGTACTTAGTTGGTTTTAAGGATCTGGCCCTAAGTGCCTAGGTCACTCTTGAAAATGGAACTTAGGGTCCACTGAAAGTTGTACACTAAACCCCTTATAATAGCCTTTACCTTGGATTTTCTTTAACCTGTATTGAGTCCTCACTGCAAGGGCCTGATCCTGCAAATACTTGTTTCACAAGAGTAGTTCTTATTTTATAAGTAATCTTGTTTACTTCAGTCAAACTACATATGCAAGTAAATAGTTTAAAGGAAAGAGCCCCTAGTTTGTAATTCAGTGGTATTTTGGAAAATTATAAAGAAAATACCCGTTTTAAGCTTGCTGTTCTGTTCATTCCCTCTGAAGCACCTGGCATTGGCCACTGTCGGAATAAGGATACTGGGCTAGATGGACAATTGGTCTGTTCCAGTATGGAAGTTCTTATGATCTTATGTAAAGGTACTTTGGATAAGGAAATTCAGTTAAGTGCCAAATAGCTTAGCTAACTGCAACAGATGGGCAAACAAGATATAAGCCAAATATTGCAGCTAACATGATGATACTTGGCTATTTTCACCCTTTGCTCACATTGCTTTTGTTTGTTTTGCTTTCATGGTTTTTTTGTTTTGTTTTGTTTTGTTTTTGTTTTTAAGAATGGACTGGAAAATGGAAATCCCTACACATGATAAATGTCTTGTTTTTGAAACTTTTTCCCTCCTCAGTCAGGATGAAAAGTGAAAAAAGCTGTATTTTTTGTAGGAGAGGATTTCCAGAGAAATTTCATTTCAGGAGAACTAAAGTGGAATATTTCAGCTGGTGGGCTGCTTACCTGGAATGTTCTTTTCAATTTCACTTTTTCCTTGCACACAGAAGGTAAAATTGATAAGACCCTTCTAGGCAAGCAGTCAGGGAGAAGTCATTTTGATTTTTCATCCAGAAAACTTATATTTTCTGGTAATTTTTTTCTATAAAATTTTTAGGGGGAGGCACCAGTCATCTATGTTGGCGGGAGAAGCTTGCAGAGGTGGCTTTTTTATGCTGAGGGGACAGCTCTCTCCCATCAGCATAGAGCATCTTCACCAGGTGCCAATGCAGTGCTGTACATATAGGCATACCCTTAGACTCTGAATCTTCAAAGATGTAAGCACATGCATAACTTTACATACACAAACAACTGCACTGTCTTTAGTGTAATTACACTAAAGTGTAACTGTCTATAAAGTGACTCATATGTTTAAATTTTTGCAGGCTCAGAGCCAAAGATTATAATTTTTTTGGAGCAAGGGATTTGTCTTCATAAAATTTCTGAAAAAAACATAACCATAATTCAAACAGCTCTATTAGTTAGTTAATGGATGCAGAGCACATAGAACATGTTAAATGGTCTATTATTCTGTAATTCAATGGAAATCAGAGAAAGAGGTAGCAGGGTAATTTCAAACTCAGAGAAGGAAGGAAGACAACATTTTATTTTATTTTTACATTGTGGCATTCTGTAGCTATCCAAAACTGTCATTCCTTGATTATGTTATGTATTTAAAAGTTTTTGACCATTCTGTGAAATGTCAGATTCTACTGTACTCTCACACTTTGCAAAGTGTGGATCAAACATTTCTACAATTATTTGCAAAGCTGTATGTTGCAGTGTGAACAACATAGTACCATCTGGAATACACAAGCTATTCCAAGCTGATGATTTAAGTTAGACCTAGAGCCTGATCCAGCAACCACTACTCAACTGAGTAGCTGCACTGAATTCAGTGGTGTTACCCAAGGGATGGAATTTACTCCATGTTCATTTCACAAGTCATATGTGCATTTTGAAAACTAGAGCTGGCTGAAAAAGATGAAATTATTTCCAACATTTTTTTTAAATGACACATTTTGAACAGCTACATTAGACACATTTCCAAATATGAACATACCTGACTTTCAAATAAGTTAGGTTTTTAAAAATAATTGAGATGATTGGATCCTAGATTGGTAATAGGCTACAAATCCTTTCTCCTCTAACTTACTGATTTGAATATGGTGTAAGTTGGTGGTGATACAAAGCTCTTACTATGTGAGGCCTTTGTTGTGGTTTATTCAAAAGTCATTGGTGGTCTCAGCCAGATCCTTGTGGACCAGTGTTCACAACATAAAATAAAATAAAATTAAAATAAAAAATCCCCACAATAAACACTAAAATTGCTATTTTAATTGTCACTAGTTGGCACTGTTGGTTGGCAGTCCACTGCAGAGAAACCAAGGATTCGATGGGTTATAAAAAATGGATTTTCATTCTCCATGCCTGTGGAAAATGTATTATCAAACAAAGTTCTACCATAAGTACACTTTGTCTAGCCTCAATTTTGTTCCCATTTCAGAAGATGCACATGCTGTGTAAAATAAACAATTATTTCACTATGTGACCAAGTGACATAGATAACTGGTCACGAACATGTCTTCTATACAGGAGTTGCATTCAAAGAAAAGACAGAGCACCTTATGTGTATGTAACCCTCTCTTCCTTCCCAGAGCACCCCTGCACAAGCAAGTGCTCACCTCTTGTCTGGATGCCTGATATCTTTTAGGATAATGAAGGTCCTGGGGAGCTGTTGTTGGATTGTTGGGCATCTTCTATCCAGCCAGTTGCAGCACCTCTCTACTCATAGCTGTAAGTGCCGCCACCTGGATAGGCACTGTATACCTCTGTTTAGGTACTTTGATAGCTTCCAGGAACAACTCCAGCCTGAACCATGCAATAGGCCTAGTAGATAAGGATAAATGATACTTATTGCTCTTAGTAAAGTAACTGAAGTTGAAGCCAGGAACAGTTTTACTTAGAAGTAATCTAGCAAAATAGAATGCCAATACAATAGTACCTGTTGTAATGATTGTGACAAGACTGTGATATCACAACAGTTCAGCTAATGGTGGCAACTTTAAAACATTGAAGTAAACCTCACCTCTACTTTCTACACTAGAGGCTTATGTAAAAACTAAACTTGAATCTACACAAGAACATTCACCCTTGATATTATACGAACTCAAACCCTCCTGGAGTAGGCACTCCCCTGTAGTTTTAAAATCCCAGACACTTTCTTGTGTTGGAGCACTTACTGAATGGGAGTTCAAGGACAGCACGACATATCCGTGAATCAGTGGAGGCAGGCCAGATAATAAAGGTGAGACACTTGTGCATAGATTAGGTTAAAACTGACAATAGCGGCAACTGGTAATCCCGGATATAAAACAACAGCCACCAGTACTAAACAGGCAATCACTTTTCTTACAAGCTTTCTGGTCTTCACCTTGGCTATCCTGTGATGAGACTCTGTCCCTAATACAAGGACTTCCACACCAGAGCACCAAGGGGAACAACAAGGTCTCTGCAAATAAAGAGAATAGTCTCAGGGGTACTCACACTTTCCACAATTGCCTCTGGGCAGAATTTAGGATCTGCCAGTACAACCAGCGTTTTCTGGCTGCAGCTTTCAGTGGCTGGCTGTTGAGAGGGAGTAAACATGCTGGATCTCAGTGTTCGCAGGTGTTAGCAGGCCTGCAGGTGCAGCATGGCCTTAATATAAATTGCATGGTCTCCACAGGGACATCTAGGGAAACCTCTATATTGAAACACAGACAACTGCTACTAGTTCCTACCTCCTGGACACCTAAACTTGGGAAGGTAGCACAGCTCCAGCCTGAGGCTTCCCAGGAAATTCTGGACCTTCTTTTTCAGGCACTTGATCTTTTTTGCACAGCCTCCTCTCTCCTTCAGCTTCCCTTACTCGCCAATCTCCCAACCTATCAGCGCAGTTTTGTCAGGATATGCTGACTTTTCCACTTCTGCCCCGAAGATACAAGATCACAAAACCAAGTCCAAAGTGTCCCAGAATGCACCAGACTGCATCATGGGATTTGTAGTCTTTACAGTGCTTAGCCCCCAGGAGTCAATTGAAAGAAGTTGTTCTTTGGAGCCAATACACAGTCTATAGAGGCTTAATCAAAACACACTTGGCCAGGTTCGGAAAGTCTCCATGTAAAATAAAATGATATTTTCTTTGTATTTTATGTGTCAGAAAGAATGGGGAGAGTGAATAGATAAAGGGAATTATAGCAAATTATGAATCCGTTCACCTCTAAGTCACTGGTTGAAATGAATACAAAGTTGGTAGTGGTGGAAAGTTTTATCATCTAATGACTGTTCAGTAGTTTATTTGAAATGAGTTATTGGTCTCAGTCCAGTCTTTAGTGTGCAGAGTACAAAAAAAATAACATTGTCAGAATGTACGGCCTAGAAAATAGGAAAAGGATGGAATGGACTTGGAGACTGAACTATCCTTACCTTCTTAGAAATATTGATTTCATGCTTGGCAAGAAAGCTTGTGCTACTGCCTTGTCTGTGTATAAAAAGAAGTAATCATTTTACAGCACAGTCACTCTAGCGCTCATCATAACCATGACATTCAGCTTCACAAATGGAAAAAACCATTAGTGTGACAGGGTATAGATCACCTTTTATTTTAAAAAAATCTGTAATTCATATAGAAAGAGTTTGCAAATGAAAGCTTTCAAATTGGTATAGTACAAAGTTAACTTCTTTGTTTACAAATATAACTCTTTGGATGAGAAGCGGTCCTCAATAAAAATGCTGAATCCTAGGATATGTGAAATTAGTGAGCTGGGGCAGGGACTGTAGAACTAGCTTAGCCCCCAACTCTAGTAGCATAAATATACTTTATAAGCTGTTACATGCATGATCTGAGTTCAAAATTCCATTGTACAATATATCCTCAGCTCAGTGAAAGATGATGGCACTTAACACCTTCCAGAATCAAGACCTTAATGAATGACTGAATTCAGGCCCACCGACAGCACTTCCGAGCCCCAGGGCAGAACCGTCAATGGGCCCCCTAAGAAAGGGATGGCTGAGGTTTACGACACTGCTTTTTATCCTATTGATAACACGTTAGAACCCACTATATGTAAGTTGTGGCGTTGCTTGATGTAGTTAACTTTTTTTTCCCAGTTACAGCACCAGTATTAAACAAATTGTGAGCCTAAATATAAGATGTAGAATTTGTTATTTTGAATTGTATATTTAAATTAAATAAATACATTGTGGAGTGAAATTGGAGAAAGACCAGTGGAGGGCAACGAAAATGATTAAGGGGCTGTGGCACATGACCTATGAGGAAAGGCTGAGGGAACTGGGCTTATTTAGCCTGCAGAAGAGAAGAATGAGGGGAGATTTGATAGCAGCCTTCAACTACCTGGTATGAAATTAATTCTTCATAGGATATGAAGCATCATATACAGTACATATGCTCTGGAAGAGGAAGTTAAAATAAAACATACAACACAAATTTTCTTTGCTAGGAAAAATATTGGACTTTATCTGATCTTGAGAAGAAAAGTCATTTCTATGAATGTCCTGAATGTGGGGCTTTGTATCTTTGGACAGAGACCAGTCTGACTGATAGTGCTATACTGAACTGCCTGAAAACATCATAGCCAAAGATGCTTTCCTGAATATTACTAGATATTTTTTTAAGATACAAATATGTGAAGTGCCTTTACTGCTATACCCCTTTGTGAAGCAGCTTTCTGAAAGCTTCTGGAGCACGCTCATCCTGATTCAGGATATTTATTGCTGCCAGGAAATTTACCACCACATAGCAGAGGTGGTCAAACTGTTTTTTTTTTTAACCAAAAATGTTTTTTCAATCAAAATTTACATTTTTGTGGAAAAAAATTCACCCTGACTGAAATTAAAAACAAGAAACCAAAATGTTTTGGTTAAAAATATTGGATTTTGGTGAAAGTTTTGAAAACCCAAACGTGTACCAAACATTGGCATTTTTTTATTAAAATGATTTTTGCAAATAAAAAGTGTTTCAGATTTGTTTGTTTGTTTTTGATTTTGAAAACTTTTCCTCCATTAAAAAAAATATAAAGATTTTCCTCCCAAAATTTCCTGAGAAAAACAATTGGTAGTTTTTGACCAGTTCTACTGCACAGTCCTTGCTGTAGAGTCAAGGGAGTGCAAGGGTTGAATATTGCATTCATCACTTATGATGGAGATGTTGATACTAGGATGAAGCTCACTGGAGCTTGAGACAAGACATTCTTGGTTAAAAGGTACTTGTTGTGGAAGACTCTGCTACAGGCTATCAGGAGGAAGTGATAGATTAGAGGGGGCTGTCCATTCATGAAAAACCATTATCAGATGTTGCCACTAAACAGAAGGGTTGATTAGGATTATTTTCAAGACTCTTTACAAAAGCTCAACCATGTTTGGATAGTATTTCACCATCCCTGTCAGAAATCACTCATGCCTGCAGTAATACAGTTCATTCTAAAGAATGTAATATAATGAAGGGAACTGGAACAATGGGTTCCATTTTCAAAAGAGGCTATGGGAGACAAGCGTGGGGGATGCTCCTGGGTGAGCATGGAGAGAAACAGAGCAGACGGAGCATGTAATACCGGACTTAAAACCCCAATTCCTACCACTCTGCTTGCTCATTTAATAACTTTATTGCTAAAGCATATGGTGGCATAGATTTGACTCCATGGGCTCCATACTGAAGCATGGAACATAGCCTGAAGCCCTTGGGAACCTTGGATTTTTCTGACAAGATCCTAGCCGAGGCATGGAAATGGTAAAAACAAGAGTTTGAACTGTTTTCACATGTTGACATGCCAGGGGACAAAATCAGGAAAGTAAAACTTCTATTTTATCTCATCACACAGCAGGATGGAACGGTATGTGCCACTGTGAACTCACCATTGATTTGACATTGGCAGGTGCCTTTGGAGCTCTAGGGACCTATTAGAATTTCCACCTAAACCCTCATTTGGTGGCCATCTTACACGGCAGAATGTGGAACAGTGCCATGACAACCTATGGAACTACAACCCAACTGTGAGTGAATCAGAGATAATTTCCTTCTATACCAATACCAACCTGGATTTGGCGTGTGAATGCCTTCTATACCAAGACCCCTAGATTTGGTGTCTGGATGCTGTACTGTGGTGCTTAGCACAATAGAAATACATAGATACAGATAAAGATAGAAGTATCATGCTGTAGAAATTATACAGAATGTAATCAAAGTATTTTTTGTCCCCTTCGTCAACATTTTGCTGAATTTGCTTTTAGAACCATATTATTATTATTATTTCTATAAGCTGCAAATATGCTTATTGCACATGCATATATAATAACATTTAATATTAAGATAGTATTGTAAATCTTTAAAACACTCTACAAACATTAATAATTGGCCAAATTCTAAGAGATTCTGAGCACCTGCTGATCACGGCAACTCCCAGTGAAAAGATTGGTGCTCAGAACTTCTGAGGATTTGGCCCAATGGGAGCTGCAAGGAGTTCACACAGTGCTTAGTGTCTCCAGAACTTGGCTCTTAAGATCAGATTTTGCAAGGTGCTCAGTGCTTTCAAAGAGGTGATGAGTTCCCTCATCTCCCATTAACGTGAATGGAAGTTAAATGTGAAGAGTGTCTTGATGGACTGACCCATAATGCTGTAATACTAAGGCTTGGTCTGTTCTGCATACTGACTTTGGTATAACTACATCGCTCAGGGATGTGAAAAATCCACACCCCTGAGTGACATAGTTATCTTGACCATAACCCGCTTTGTAGACAGTGCTATGTTGGCAGGAATGCTTCTGCCAACATAGCTACTGCCTCTCATGGAGGTGGAGTTATTAAGCCAATGGGAGAGCGCTCTCCCATTGGCTTAGCATATCTTCACCAAATGCACGACAGCAGTGCAGCTGCATCAATGCAACTGCACAGGTGTAAATTTGTAATGTAGACTTGCCTTAAGTGTTTAGCATCATTCCTCCTATTGTGCTTTTCCCTCTCTTTTCACCCCTCTTTTGATCTTCATCTTTAAAACATGTAGGTTCATTTTTCACACATTTATTGGCTTTTATGGTAGAGGTCCTCTCTCAGCTTGTGTCAGTTACAAGTATAGGAAGACGCAATGCTTGATTCAGCAGATTCAGATGAAATGTAGTCTTTACTTCTCTTAAAATTCACCTCTCCCTCTTTGTAAATAAATGAAGAATTTCTTAGGAGCTAAATGTAACCTTCTTAATACTTCAGCTTGACCGATTTCTCATTGTGAAAGCTTTGTTCACTTAGTTAAAAGCTATCTCATAGATCTACTTTAATTATACAGTGATAAGATTCAAGTCTGTGTTCAATTCTGGGTCACTTCGTTACCAGAAATATATTGATGAATTGAAGGGAGTGTAACAACAAAAAAGATCAGGGGACTGAAGTGATTGACTTATGATAAGCAAAGATTAAAAGAGCTAAATATCTGCAGCTTGGATGAGAGACAATAAAAGATGAGGCATGATAGCAGTCTGAAAGGGTGCAAACACCAAACTGGGATAAGAAGTGGTGGCACAAAAATAATTGATAGTAGGAATTAAATGTGATGAAATTAAGGAAAGAAAAGTTAGGGTGAAGATCAGGATCAAATTTCCTAGTAGCAATATTCAACCTAGTAGGCCAGGGATCAGCAACCTTTGGCACACAGCCCATCAGGGAAATCCACTGGCAGGCCAGGACGGTTTGTTTACCTGAAGCATCCACAGATTTGAATGATCGCAGCTCCCACTGGCTGCAGTTCGCTGTTCCAGGCCAATGGGGGCTGCGGGAAGTGGCCAACAGATGTGCTGGCCGCCGCTTCCTGCAGCCCCCATTGGCCTGGAATGGCGAACCGTGGCCCATGAGAGCTGTGATCGACCGAACCTGCAGATGCTGCAGGTAAACAAACCGTCCCGGCCCACCAACGGATTTCCCTGATGGGCTGCGTGCCAAAGGTTGCCGATCCCTGTACTAGGCTGTGGCAATGCCCAAAGGAAGAGCTGGAACAAATCTTCATCATTTGGGGCATCTAAAACTAACTGGATGGAACAAAAATACAGGAACAATCCTGCACAGAGGGGAAGAGAGTTTCAATGAACTAATAGGTCTTTTCCATCTCTAGATTCTATGAGATTTCCATCTCTAGATTTATTATTTTTATGATGAATCAATGAAGAAATATTAGAAGCCTTTGAATTCTATTATGTTACAGGCAAAGGGGACAAAATTATTCAGGTCATGCCCATTTAATACTTATAATTTTTACTCTTAACTGTAACCAGATTGGAGGAATTAAGTTAAATAATTATGCCAAAATCCTCAAATGGCAAATATGCTACAAATTTTCACAGCATTAGATGTACTAAAAATAAACTCCAAACAAGTAGCAACTTTTTGAAAAAGTACAAGTATGTGATTCTGACATCTGATTGACAGTGTCTTCTACATGAAGAGATGAAAGACTGATGCAAATTCAGATCTGAAGTTCCCCAACACGTCACACTGCCTAAGCAGCTGTGCTTTGCTTTTCTCCTCAGAGGCTATAAACATCACCATTTCCCATAGCTATAAGTTACCACTCAGCTCTTCCTAAGCAAGCACATTTATTCTCAGGGTGAAAGCATTACAGAGAAAACATATTAAAACACTAAAAGAAGCTGCACACAGGTTGATTGCTTACCAGAGATCACAACCCCAATGCCAACAAGGGCAGTAGCAGCTGATCAGTCCTTCAAACCCCACTAAGTGTTTGTCTGTGCCACAAGTCCATAATAGCTGTTAGCTCAGCACAAGCACCCTGATGGACCCGTGATTCACTCCTTTATATGGTTTTGGTCTTTGATCTGCAGATATCATGAATAGGTAATCAGCCAGACTATAGTTCCTTCCTCATTCACCTCCCCCAAGGTATTTCCTAGGAACCCCACTTAACTTTGTTTATCTGGCACATTGTTCAAAATAGTCCTTTGAAGCTCATTACAGTTACCAAGGTTTGCATTGGTCATGTATCCCCCTCTCCCCCCAGCACAGAAGTTACACACAATCCCACAATACTATATACACTTTGCATACTGAATACAATGAACTCTTAAGATACTTAAACTTAATTCAATAAGGTTTGTTCAGGATATTGCAGAAAATTGCCATAGCTGTCACATTGATCTCTCTGATTTGTCAGATGTCTAAGCCTTTGCAGTATTATTTAATGTTTATATTAGCTATCCTTTTCTGAAGTTATGAGAAGCAAAGAAAATATAACTGGCTCTTTTCTGGATCCTTCAACTGAGACTTCCTTATTTCCAATATGATCATTATTGATCAGGTTAGTATCATAATAACAACTTTGACCACACTCAAATAAAAGTCTATTTATGTGCTAAACAGAACTTGATCCTGAAGTCCTGCTACACAAAAAACTTCATTTAAAGTTACACATGCAATGACTGGAGGACTATTTTAGTGTTTTTCCAGTTCTGTTTCAAATGGACTCTCATTGTACAACAATAGAAATTAGAACTCTAGCTGGAGGATTATAAAGCAGACTTGCATCAATGTTCATATTTAAATACTATACTTTGTGTTTTTAGTGCTTGGCTGAACATTTCTTTGTCTTTGAGAATTCACCATTATCAGGCAACTGGCCTGAGAAATGTAGGGCAAAATCCTTCTCTCTGAACCAGACAAAGGTAGTCATTCCACATGTGGAACTCCAGTGACATGCTGAACCAGTTAGTGGTTTCCAAACTAGTGCATAGAAATGTCTAGTGCATAGAAACTGTCATGGATGGGTATAAACTGTTCAGGAAGGGGAGGAAAGGTGGAGGAGTTGCACTTTGTAAGAGAGTGGTATGATTGTTCAGAGCTCCAGTATGAAACTGGAGAAAAGCCTGTTGAGAGTTTTTGGGTTAAGTTTAGAAGCAAGAGCAACAAGGTTGATGTCATGGTGGGCATGTGCTATAGATCATGGGACCAGGAGAATGAGGTAGACAAGGCTTTCTTTGGACAATTAACTGAAGTTTCCAGAACAAAGGCCCTGGTTCTAATGGGGGACATCAATCACCCTGACATCTGCTGGAAGAGCAATACAGCAGTGCACAGACAATCCTGGAAGTTTTTGGAGAGTGTTGGGGACAACTTCCTGGTGCAACTACTGGATGAACCAACCAGGGGCCATTCTCCTCTTGACCTGCTGCTTACAAACAGAGAAGAAGTGGTAGGGGAAGTAGAAGTGGGTGGCAACCTGGGGAGCAGTGACCATGAGATGGTTGAGTTCAGGATCATCACAAAAGGAAGAAAGGAGAGTAGCAAAATATGGATCCTGGCCTATAGGAAAGCAGACTTTGATTCCCTTTGGGGGAAAGGAGTCCAGGAAAGCTGGTTGTATTTTAAAGAAGTCTTATTGAGGGCGCAGGAACAAATCAGACCTATGTGCAGAAAGAATAGCAAATATTGCAGGCAACCAGCTTGGCTTAACAGTGAAATCTTTGGTGAGCACAAAAAGGAAGCTTACAAGAAGTGGAAACTTGGACAGATGACTAGGGAGGAGTATAAAAATGTTGCTCGACCATGCAGGGGTGTAATCAGGGAGGCCAAAACACAACTGGAGTTGCAGCTAGGAAGGGATGTGAAGGCTAGCAAGATGTTAGCAACAAGAAAAAGGTCAGGGAAAGTGTGGGATCCTTAAAGAATGGGGAGGCAACCTAGTGACAGATGATGTGGAAAAAGCTGAAGTACTCAATGCTTTTTTTTGCCTCGGTCTTCACAGACAAAGTCAGCTCCCAGACTGCTATCCTGGGCAACACAGTATGGGGAGGAGGAGAGTAGCCCTCAGTGGTGAAAGAACAGGTTAAGGACTATTTAGAAAAGCTGGACATGCACAAGTCTATTGGTCTAGATCTAATGCATCCAAGGGTGCTGAGGGAATTGGCTGATGTTATTGCAGAGCCATTGGCCATTATCTTTGAAAACTTGTGGTGATCGGGGGAGGTCCCGGACAATTGGAAAAAGGCAAATATAGTGGCCATATTTAAAAAAAGGAAGAAGGAGAACCCAGGGAACTACAGACCGGTTAGCTTCATCTCAGTCCATGGAAAAATCATGAAGCAGGTCCTCAAGGAAACCATTTTGAAGCACTTGCAAGAGAGGAAGGTGATCAGGAACAGTCAACATGGATTCATCAAGGGCAAGTCATGCCTGACCAACCTGATTGCCTTCTATGATGAGATAACTGACTCTGTGGATATGGGGAAAGCAGTGGACTGTGATATATCTTGACTTTAGCAAAGCTTTTGATATGGCCTCAAACAGTATTCTTTCCAGCAAGTTAAAAAAGTATGGATTAGATGAAGGGACTATAAGATGGATAGAAAGCAGGCTAGATTGTTGGGATCAATGGGTAGTGATCAATGGCTCAATGTCTAGTTGGCAGCCAGTATCAAGCAGAGTACCCCAGGGGTCGGTCCTGGGGCTAGTTTTCTTCCACATCTTTATTAATGATCTGGATGATGGGATGGATTGCACCCTCAGCAAGTTCACTGATGACACTAAGCTGGTGGGAGAAGTAGATATGCTGGAGGGTAGGGATAGGGTCCAGAGTGATCTAGAGAAATTGGAGGATTGAGCCAAAAGAAATCTGATGATGTCCAACAAGGATAAGTGCAGAGTCCTGTATTTAGGACGGAAGAATCCCATGCACCACTACAGGCTGGGGACCGACTGGCTAAGCAGCGTTTCTGCAGAAAAGGACCTGGGGATTACACTGAATGAGAAGCTGGATATGAGTCAGCAGTGTGCCCTTGTTGCCAAGAAGGCTAACGGCATATCGGGCTGCATGAGTAGGAGCATTGCCAGCAGTTCGAAGGAAGTGATTATTCCCCTCTCTTCGGCACTGGTGAAGCCACATCTGGAGTATTGCATGCAGTTTTGGGCCTCCCACTACAGAAAGGATGTGGAAAAATTGGTTAGAGTCCAGTGGAGGGCAATGAAAATGATCAGGGGGGCTGGAACACATTACTTATGAGGAGAGGCTGAGGGAACTGGGCTTGTTTAGTCTGCAGAAGAGAAGAGTGAGGGGGGGGATTTGATAGCAGATAAACTACCTGAATGGGGGCTCCGTCCAAAGGGGCTGGAACTCAGCTGTTCTCAGTGGTGGCAGATGACAGAACAAGGAGTAATGGTCTCAGGTTGCAGTGGGGGAGGTCTAGGTTGGATATTAGGAAACACTATTTCACTAGGAGGGTGGTGAAGCACAGGAATGGGTTACCTAGGGAGGTGGTGGAATCTCCATCCTTCGAGGGTTTTAAGGCCTAGCTTGACAAAGCCATGGCGGGGATGATTTAGTTGGGGTTGGCCCTGCCTTGAGCAGGGGGTTGGACTAGATGACCTCCTGAGGTCTCTTCCAACCCTTAAAAAAACCACCTCTTGATGACCAATTGAGGAAATGACTGTGCATTCCCTGAAAGAGAGAAATGAACCTGTTGATCTAATATTAAATTAAGTACTACTTTAATTACTTGTAATTTTTCATAAAAGAAATAGGCATTGACCCTAACTCTTTCACAAGTAATCTAAACAGAGAAAGTTAATATTTTTTTAGGGTGGTAATCGATTTCATTCTAAATTGTACCCGTTAGCCCATTTTTCTTTTAGCGCATGTAGTGGCCCGAATTCTAGAATACACAGAGCAAAAATAGAAGACTCCTCTTGACCCTAGACTACATCTTCATTTTCATACATCTGTCAGATTAATTAAATCAGCAATCTCTTCTCAGATTCAAGAATTCATATGAAAAGGAACTAAAAATTTTGTGAAACCAAAGAAGACTGCTCTGAACTGAGCATGAGTGATGTGATCTGAATGATGGTGTCTTTATGGCAAATATTCATCAATGTGTGGATGAAGATAATATTAGTTGTCACAGGTGCCTCAAATGGGTTACAGCTGAGAGAGCCAATCTCATGTCAGACTGTCAAAAAACAGGATCGATACATCCAAACTGGTGGTATACTCTATAATTAGATTTAACCAAGCCAGCAAGCAATGTGCGCTCCTGGATAACTATACTAGTTTAACATGGAGCCACAAGCAGTCCCCAAAGGCCCTCCAAACTTGTGATAAAAGGTTATTAAAACCAAAAATCACCTCAGCCCCAAAGGGGCAGTCATTTACTCCTGGTCAGGGTATACTCCAGATCTCACCAAAGACAATACTGATAACCAATTCCTTTAGTAAACTAAACTAAAGATTTATTAGCTAAGAAAAAGAAATCAGAGTTATTGAGAGGTTAAAGCAGGTAAGTACATTACAGGTGAATTAAAGTTTGTAAGTCTAATATGATAGCAGAGGTATGGTAATTTGCTGGTTTGCAATAGTCTCTATAGTTCCGATAGTCAGGATTACCTAGAATGCCTCTAGGAATCTCGATCCAATTGCTCAGAATTCCCCTCTATCAGAATTCATCAGTCCAGAGATGATAAATCAGTCCCAGGATCCATTATTTTATAGATCTTGCTCACAGAAGACAAGCTGAAAACAGTCTGGCAGGTGTTCCTAGCCCAGCATGGGTTCTTGCTTTGTTGACCCAATGCACAGGATGTTTGCGGATCGCCCATTGTCCTACACAATGACCCATATTTTGAAGTTAACAACCTTCTCAGTTAAAGTTCTCAAGCTTCAGTCCTGGTTGATGGACCATTCAATTACAGGGACATACATAATACATTTAATAATAGGCATCCAGACCATTGGTTTTCATGAACTATGTGACAACCAGGAATAATCCTTCATTAGCTAAAATGCAGTTTACACATCAAATAAATTTACATCTAAACACTAAACATCCTTTGATCTAGGGTCAATTAAGTACAATGATAGCAATCCCAGGAAACATATAGGTGAAGACAATAATATTACGATGTTACTAGCTTTCATGAATTTAAAGCATATGTAATTACTGGCCACATGCCAAGTACAGGTAACATCCCCTTTTTGTTCTAACAAGTTAATTGGTATACTTAACACTTCCTTGAGATTGTGACCTGAGCTAGCTAGCTGTCAGCAGGGCCGGCTCCAGGCACCAGCTTGCCAAGCAGGTGCTTGGGGCGGCCACTCCAAAGAGGACCTCCCGCCGAATTGCCACTGCAGAGCGCGATCGTGGCTTTTTTTTTTTTTTTTTTTTTTTTTTGCGCCTCTTGGGGCGGCAAAAACCCTGGAGCTGGCCCTGGCTGTCAGTGCCACACTAGCCAAGATTTTCAAAAACAAGTGTCCAAAGTCAACCTCTTATGTCCATATTTAGATACCTGACTGGATGGCCTGATTTTTTCAAAGACTGAGCAACCTGTAGTTCCCATTGCTTCATAGAAGCTCAGTCAAAATTGCAGTGATGGAAGGGAGGGGAAGGTCATTCCAGTGACACAGTTTTGACTGGCCCCAAGCTGCTTGATTATTTTTATGGGCTCCTTTAAAGTCTCTCTTGTTTTCAAGAAAGCCACGTGTGCTTGCAAATGATGTATAATGTTTATTATTTCTGGATGAATGCACTTAATTATCTCTAAAAACCATTTCACCAACAGATGTCTCCTCCTCCTTCCTCTGTGGTACTAATCATTCTTTGCAGTTGCAAAAGTTTTTCTGAGTCCTTGTGTTCCCTCTCTTCTTATCTCTGAAGGATTTCTCCTTCAGGGCAAAGCTCCTTCTCAAAGCCAAAATGTGCAGCAGCTTAAAGTACACTTAAAAGCTTTGCAGATAGTCTCAGTGCATATTTGAATACATCCACCAGATCTGCCCATGCAGCTGAAAAAGAAAAAAGCATATTTTTAATAATTTTTGCAGTCTTGTGTTAACAGCTAATGCTTAACAAACTCTACCAGTACTATTAATGCTACATGACCGTTACAAGATCAAATGCACAAAGTTAAGTTTGATCTTGTGATATTAATGCCACAATTACACAGCTGCTGTATTTTCAGTGTAACTTGATAACAAAGGGTATAATATTAAGATTTAGATTCAAAAAAGAAAAGAAATAGAAATTGTTGCATAAAATGGCTGAGTTAGTGTTGCTAGTCAACCTTAATTCTTTGAATTTCCTGACTTTGGAGAGTCTTATTTTGCAAGTTTAATATCATGACGATAACTCTCAGAAAGTATGGATCATGATGATGATAATAATAAAGTATATCAATTTTGTATATACTAAATGTGCCCAAACTCCTGACAGATAAAGTAATAATCCTGTTTCTATGCTTCTGAGAAGATGCGTTTCAGACTGCAAAACAACTGGTCAAGACATAAAAATGACAGGAAACTTCTCATCTGTGGTTGTTTACAATAAAATAACCTTCTTTTGTTAAGAGACGATGTGAGGTAATTACTGTTGCCTCTTTGGTCAAATGAAAAGCTGAAATGATGTTTAAAGTTCGATGAGAAATCAATGACACACACTCCATGGTGTAATCTGTTTTTAACCAAAATGTATGAAGGTTTATAAAAATTGCATACAGGCTGTCGAAGAAATAGAGAAGTAGCTCTTTAATTAGAGTTGGGTGAAATTCTTCAATCAAAACTTTTTTCCTGCAAAATATACAGATTTTGAGACACCAAAATATTTTGTGAACTCATGTTGGTTTCACCAAATTAATTAAATTGAGGGGAGAAAATACTAAAAAATCCCTTAAGATCCTTAAAAATATAAATATTTTGTCTTGACATTTTTAAAAGGAAATGTTTCAACTTTTGATTCAAAACAATTTTTGTTTAAAAAATGTCTTTAATTTCATTATAAGCCATACAATTATGTTAAACTGGTCAAAATAGAAACATTTTCTTCACCCCAAATTAATTTTTTTAACTTTTTGATTTGCTGAAAAATTTGAAAAAATATTTTCTGTTTGACCCCAAATTATTTTTTTAATTGTCAGCCTAAATAAATAAATAAATAAATAAATAAGGTTATTCATACAGCTCTACTTTGAATACAGCAATAGCACACAGGCTTTTGGAGAAATCCTAAGACAGAGCCCCCAACACTACTGTGGCCAAGAAACAACCGTACCTCTGCTTCTCCTTCCTTACAGTCTCTGCACCTACTTCCACTAACTCACACAGCATGGAACCAACACCTACACCCTTCATTTGCAAACTGGGATGCCCTGTTAGCTTCATGACCTAGACACATGGTCTTGCTCTCTGGCTCCTGAAGTCAACCCTTTCCTTTGTGTCTAGATGATACAGCAAATGAGACTTAGTTGTGCTAATATTGGGAACAAAAGAAAATGATTTTGAACGCCCATTCATTTTAAGGTCTGTGATTGGCTTGCATCCAAAAGCCCTGAGGGTGGGCCAAAAGCAGTTTTTCAGTATTACATTAATTACATTTATCATAGTATATTATATAATTTGTCTGATAGGAAATTTTGATAGGAAGTCAACCTTATGTAAACAAAAGGAATGATTAAGTTTGAGAAATTAAATGTAGAATTAAGTTTATCTAAAGCAGGGGTGAGCAAACTACAGTTCGGGGGCCGCATGCGACCCTACAGACATTTTAATCTGTCCCTTGACCTCCCGCCAGGGAGCGGGGTCTGGGGCTTACCCTGCTCAGATCCGTGCGGCTCCTGGAAGAAGCGGCATGTCCCCCCTCTGGCTCCTATGCATAGGGGCAGCCAGGGGTCTACGCATGCTGCCCCTTCCCCAAGTCCTGCCCCCGCAGATCCCATTGGCTGGGAATCCACGGCCAATGGGAACTGCAGGGACAGTGCCTGTGGAGGGGGCAGTGTGCAGAGCTGCCTGGCCGTGCCGCCGCATAGGAGCTGGATGGGGGAACATGCCACTGCTTCTGGGAGCTGCTTGAGGTAAGCACTGCCCAGAGCATGCACCCCTGACAGCCTCCCGTGCCCCAACCTCCTACCCCAGCCTGTTTCCCCTCCTGCCCTTGAACCCCTCGATTCCAGCCCAGAGCACTTTCCTGCACCCCCAACTCCTCATCCTCAGCCCCATCGCAGAGTCCGTACCCCCAGCCGGAGCTCTCACCCCCTCCCACGCCCTAGCCCCCAATTTTGAGAGCTTTCATGGCTCGCCATACAATTTCCATACCCAGATGTGGTGCTCGGGCCAAAAAGTTTGCCCACCCCAATCTAAAGTATACTGGACACAGATCCCAGGAAATGAGAAGGGTCTGCTTAAGAGGAAGTTCTGTTTCTTGGAAACTGTAATTCAAAATGCCATAATATTTTTCTGTTAATTTTAAATGGTAAATGAGTTAAGAACTGAATGAATGTTGATTAATTAACATACCTCATAGATAATGAATATAAAGGTAGCTATCAACACATGGATAAAATGTTTGTTTTACAGATTGAAAAGCCAACATGAATTGAAAGTCTCAAGGAAAACCCAACAAAAGGAACTAAACATGACAGCTAAGTGCTTGGTTAGATGAAGTGATTCCAGCACATAAGTCAAAAATAAATCATGGGAACTGTGCAGAATTGGAACTGCTTTGTAATAATTTGGTAATATTGCATCATGACCTGATTATTGGGATGTTGATGATATGAATATATTTGTTTTAGTTTAATAGGAGGCTGTCAGAAAAAAACAAGTAGGAAAGCAAAAGAATGGCTCAAGATGAACCACCCCTCAGCAAACACTTGACGGCTGTGAAGGGATGATGCCCAAACTATTAACTTTGAAGATTTTACCTCCTCCCCATCCAAACTGAAAATCTATTTTTGTCCAGAAGGGCCAAAGCCTGAAGAGGCAGAAATACAGAAGGACTGTGGAAGTTTAAAAATGGCTTTTTTTTCTCTCTCTCTCTATGTGGGGGAATTGTTTATTGTTTGGAAGAACGAGACTTAGGGTATGTCTACACTACAAAATTAGGTCGATTTTATAGAAGTCGATTTTTAGAAATTGATTTTATACAGTCGATTGTGTATGTCCACACTAAGCGCATTAAGTCGGTGGAGTGCATCCTCACTACTGTGGCTAGCATCGACTTACAGAGTGGTGCACTGTGGGTAGCTATCCCACAGTTTCTGCAGTCTCCACTGCCCATTGGGTTAAGCTTGCAATACCTGATGGGGCAAAAACATTGTCCTGGGTGGTTTTAGGTACATATTGTCAGTCGCCCCTCCCTCTGTGAAAGCAATGGCAGACAATCGTTTCATGCCTTTTTTCCTGGGTTACCCGTGCAGACGCCATAACATGGCAAGCATGGAGCCCGCTCAGCTCACCATCACTGCTGCTGTTGTGGGCAAGTCTACTGTGGGGGCTTCTGTGATCCAAATAGCCAATGCAATCATTGACATTCTGTTATTAAGGGTAGTGACTCTGGGAAATGTGTGGGTCTTTTTAGATTTTAGGTGCATCATATTCCTGTCCTTTGTCGCTGGTGTAGAAGTCTTGCAGCCGTACATTCCAGTCCGGTTGGCACTGTAACACCCCATAGCACTTTTGTGGTTGACACATGTAACAGCTCCAGGGCTCTTGCTCTTTTGCCTTGGCTGAGGTACCTTGCCCTACCCGGACCTTCATGCATTCAACACAGAAGTACCTGCAGCAGCTGGCATTGCTACACAGCAGCAGCTCCTTGCCTTCACAGCAGACGGTGCAGTAGGACTGCTAACCGTCCTCGTCGGACATGTAGCTTGGCAGGGGGTTCTGGGAACGTCTTCCCTGCCCGGCTTCTAGCAACCGCCAGAGCATTGTGTACTGCTCCACCGCTTCTGCTGCAACTCTGCTCTCCTGCTCCCCAGCGATGAGCTTGGGGGATCCATTCTGGTCCTTCTGGGTGCTGCTGGCAGCAGACGGTGCAGGACTGCTAACCATCCTCGTCCACTGCTTCCACTTCAACTCTGCTCTCCTCTCCTGTTTGGGGGATCCATTCATGAAGCCTGGACAATAGTAAGGAGCAGTTCAACTATAGGCTGAGCAAGTGCAGAGTGGTGGTAGAATGTGCCTTTGGACATTTAAAAGCTCGCTGGTGCTGTTGGTCAGACGTCAGCGCAACCAACATTCCCACTGTTATTGCTGCTTGCTGTGTGCTCCATAATATCTGTGAGAGTAAGGGAGAGACGTATATGGCGAGGTGTGAGGTTGAGGCAAATTGCCTGGCATCCAATTTTGAGCAGCCAGACACCAGGGCGATTAGAAGAGCACAGCAAGGCACGCTGCACATCAGAGAGGCTTTGAAAACCAGTTTCATGACTGGCCAGGCTTTGGTGTGACAGTTGTGTGTGTTTCTCCTTGATGCAAACCCACCCCCTTTGTTGATTTTAATTCCCTGTAAGCCAACCACCCTCCCCCCTTCAAAATAAAGTAACTATTGTTTTGAAACCATGCATTCTTTCTTTATTAATTAAAAAAAAAATGAGATAACGGAGAAGGTAGCCTGGGTGGGGTGGGGGAGGCGGAAAGGCCAAGGCCACATTGCTTATTGTAGACAAACTAAAAATCAAGCAGTTTGAATGACAGCCTTCTGTTGCTTGGGCCATCCTCTGGAGTGGAGTGGCTGGGTGCCAAGCGCCTCTTCTCCCTCCCGCCCCCCCGCGTTCTTGGGCATCTGAGTGAAGAGGCTATGGAACATGGGGAGGAGGGTAGGCGGTTATACAGTGGATGTTTGCTCCCCCAACAGACACTTCATCATGTCCGTTTGCTCCCCCTTTAGCCTCATCATCGTGTCCTGCCTCCGTTCTTTGCACTCACTTAATTCTTTCCTGGCCTTTGCCACTGAATGCCTTCATGCATTAAGCTGTGCCCTATCAGTGAGAGAGGACTGCATGTGCTCGGAAAACATGTCATCGCGATTGCGTTTTTTTCACCTTCTAAACTGCGATAACCTCAGGGACGGAGATCATAGGGGGAGCGTAGAAACATTCTATGCTCTATGATTCTGGGGGAACTGCATGGTCACCTGTGCTGCTGAGTTTGCCACGCTGACCAAACAGGAAATCAAATTCAAAAGTTCCCGGGGCTTTTCCTGTGTACCTGGCTAGTGCATCGGAGCTCAAAGTGCTGTCCAGAGCAGTCACAATGGAGCACTCTGAGATAGCTCCTGGAGGCCAATACCATCGATTTGCGTCTGCACTACCCCAAATTTGACCCAGCAAAGTTGATTTTAGCGCTACTCCCCTTGTCGGGGAGGAGTACAGCAGTCGATTTTAAGAGCCTTTTAGGTCGACGGAATGGGGTTGGTTGTGTGGATGCAGTCATTTTTAAATCGATCTAACATGGCTAAATTTGACCTAACCCTGTAGTGTAGACCAGGCCTTAGACACAGGCATCCACTGTAATGTCTGAAGAAGTTAGGCCTGCTTAGGTTACCATCAAGAGATGGTAAGACTTTAGGTAGGATAGATGTGTGAAAACTTCTTTAAAAAAATCTTTTTTTTCTCTAAATGCTGTGTTCTTACTAGAAAATAAACATTACTTTGGTTTAAGAAGGCTGTTGGATCATGTTATAGATCACTGGTCACAGACTCCCAAAGGAAAGAACTCAGTTAGGCCTGCTGGTTAAGCATGGTTGATATATAGGCTACTCTAGCCTAGTCTAAGAGAGGGGGAAATTGCATTATCTCAACCCAGGAGTGGTCAAGGCTTGAAGTACATCAAGGGGGGTGTACTCAGAGAGACCAGAAAGGGGACAGAGTGCCAGCTAGCCCTACAATTGAAACAGTAACATAACAAATTTGAAGAGACATTATAGACCATAAAACATTCAAACTTGACTTTGCAAAGAAGAAACAGTGAAATATCGGAAGAAACATGGAGTGTGCATAGTTAGCCAAGTGTGCATAGTTACACCACCGAATATGAACTGTGCTTTGAGCATCACCTTATCTACTTTATGAAAAAGAAGGGCATCTCTTTTGTGTTTTTTTATTTGTAGCTGCACAATGGACAGAAGCGACTTTGTCTGTACAAAGCGCAAGCTGGTCTCCATATTGGAAGAGAAGGTTCGAGGCCTGGAGAAACGTGTATCAACTTTGCGTTGCATAAGGGAAAATGAAGATTTCCTGGACAGACGTCAGGAGATGCTTCTACGGCCACAATGTTCTGAAGATTCAGAGCAGGCGCAGCAGGGACAGAAGGATTGTGAAGAGGTTTGGCAGCATGTGACCTCCAGAAGGAGAAAGAGGAGCGTCCATGCACCAGCAATGGAGATACAGGTGAGCAATCGTTTCCATGTTCTCTCTACAGGTACTAATGCGGAGAGTGGACTAGATGACCCATCTGAGGGAAGGGAGCAGAAGGAGACTCCACCGATTGGAAGGCAAAAGATGCACTGTCCTAGGGATGGGGGTTCCACGACCACCACTCCCAAGAGGAGGAGGAGGGTGGTGGTGGTCGGGGACTCCCTCCTCAGGGGGACTGAGTCATCTATCTGCCGCCCCGACCGGGAAAACCGAGAGGTCTGCTGCTTGCCAGGAGCTAGAATACACGATGTGACGGAGAGACTGCCGAGACTCATCAAGCCCTCGGATCGCTACCCCTTCCAGCTTCTCCACGTGGGCACCAATGATACTGCCAAGAATGACCTTGAGCGGATCACTGCAGACTACGTGGCTCTGGGAAGAAGGATAAAGGAGTTTGAGGCGCAAGTGGTGTTCTCGTCCATCCTCCCTGTGCAAGGAAAAGGCCGGGGAAGAGACCGTCGAATCGTGGAAGTCAATGAATGGCTACGCAGGTGGTGTCGGAGAGAAGGCTTTGGATTCTTCGACCATGGGATGGTGTTCCAAGACGGAGGAGTGCTAGGCAGAGACGGGCTCCACCTAACAAACAGAGGGAAGAGCATCTTCGCCAGCAGGCTGGCTAACCTAATGAGGAGGGCTTTAAACTAGGTTCACCGGGGGAAGGAGACCAAAGCCCTGAGGTAAGTGGGGAAATGGGATCCTGGGAGGAAGCACAAGCAGGAGAGCGCAAGAGGAGAGGACTCCTGTCTCATGCTGAGAAAGAGGGACGATCGATGAGTTATCTTAAGTGCCTATACACAAATGCAAGAAGCCTGGGAAACAAGCAGGGAGAACTGGAAGCCCTGGCACAGTCAAGGAACTATGATGTGATTGGAATAACAGAGACTTGGTGGGATAACTCACATGACTGGAGTACTGTCATGGATGGATATAAACTGTTCAGGAAGGACATGCAGGGCAGAAAAGGTGGGGGAGTTGCATTGTATGTAAGAGAGGAGTATGACTGCTCAGAGCTCCGGTATGAAACTGCAGAAAAACCTGAGAGTCTCTGGATAAAGTTGAGAAGTGTGAGCAACAAGGGTGATGTCGTGGTTGGAGTCTGCTATAGACCACCAGACCAGGGGGATGAGGTGGACGAGGCTTTCTTCTGGCAACTAGCAGAAGTTGCTAGATCGCAGGCCCTGGTTCTCATGGGAGACTTTAATCACCCTGATATCTGCAGGGAGAGCAATACAGCGGTGCACAGACAATCCAGGAAATTTTTGGAAAGTGTAGGGGACAATTTCCTGGTGCAAGTGCTGGAGGAACCAACTAGGGGCAGAGCTTTTCTTGACCTGCTGCTCATAAACAGGGAAGAACTAGTAGGGGAAGCAAAAGTGGATGGGAACCTGGGTGGCAGTGACCATGAGATGGTCGAGTTCAGGATCCTGACACAAGGAAGAAAGGAGAGCAGCAGAATATGGACCCTGGATTTCAGAAAAGCAGACTTTGACTCCCTCAGGGAACAGATGGGCAGGATCCCCTGGGAGAATAACATGAAGGGCAAAGGGGTCCAGGAGAGCTGGCTGTATTTTAAAGAATCCTTATTGAGGTTGCAGGAACAAACCATCCCGATGTGTAGAAAGAATAGTAAATATGGCAGGCGACCAGCTTGGCTTAACAGTGAAATCCTTGCGGATCTTAAACGCAAAAAGGAAGCTTACAAGAAGTGGAAACTTGGACAGATGACTAGGGAGGAGTATAAAAATGTTGCTTGACCATGCAGGGGTGTAATCAGGGAGGCCAAAACACAACTGGAGTTGCAGTTAGCAAGGGATGTGAAGGGTAGCAAGATGTTAGCAAGAAGAAGAAAGTCAAGGAAAGTGTGGGCCCCTTACTGAATGAGGGAGGCAACCTAGTGACCGAGGATGTGGAAAAAGCTAATGTACTCAATGATTTTTTTGCCTCTGTCTTCACGCACAAGGTCAGCTCCCAGCTGGGCAGTACAGCATGGGGAGAAGGTGACCAGCCCTCTGTGGAGAAAGAAGTGGTTCGGGACTATTTAGAAAAACTGGACGTGCACAAGTCCATGGGGCCGGATGCGCTGCATCCGAGGGTGCTAAAGGAGTTGGCAGGTGAGATTGCAGAGCCATTAGCCATTATTTTTGAAAACTCATGGCGATCGGGGGAGGTCCCAGATGACTGGAAAAAGGCTAATGTAGTTCCCATCTTTAAAAAAGGGAAGAAGGAGGATCCGGGGAACTACAGGCCAGTCAGCCTCACCTCAGTCCCTGGAAAAATCATGGAGCAGGTCCTCAAGGAATCAATTATGAAACATTTAGAGGAGAGGAAAGTGATCAGGAACAGTCAGCATGGATTCACGAAGGGGAAGTTGTGCCTGACTAACCTAATTGCCTTCTATGATGAGATAACTGGCTCTGTGAATGAGGGGAAAGCAGTGGATGTGTTATTCCTTGACTTTAGCAAAGCTTTTGATACAGTCTCCCACAGTATTCTTGCCACCAAGTTAAAGAAGTATGGGCTGGATGAATGGACTGTAAGGTGGATAGAAAGCTGGCTAGATCGTCGGGCTCAACGGGTAGTGATCAATGGCTCCATGTCTAGTTGGCAGCCGGTTTCAAGCGGAGTGCCCCAAGGGTTGGTCCTGGGGCCAGTTTTGTTTAATATCTTTATTAATGATCTGGAGGATGGTGTGGACTGCACTCTCAGCAAGTTTGCAGATGACACTAAACTATGAGGCATGGTAGATACACTAGAGGGTAGGGATCGGATACAGAGGGACCTAGACAAATTAGAGGATTGGGCCAAAAAAAACCTGATGAGGTTCAACAAGGACAAGTGCAGAGTCCTGCACTTAGGACGGAAGAATCCCATGCACTGCTACAGACTAGGGACCGAATGGCTAGGTAGCAGTTCTGCAGAAAGGGACCTAGGGGTCACAGTGGACGAGAAGCTGGATATGAGTCAACAGTGTGCTCTTGTTGCCAAGAAGGCTAATGGCATTTTGGGCTGTATAAGTAGGGGCATTGCCAGCAGATTGAGGAACGTGATCGTCCCCCTTTATTCGACATTGGTGAGGCCTCATCTGAAATACTGTGTCCAGTTTTGGTCCCCACACTACAAGAAGGATGTGGAAAAATTGGAAAGAGTCCAGCGGAGGGCAACAAAAATGATTAGGGATCTGGAGCACATGACTTATGAGGAGAGACTGAGGGAACTGGGATTGTTTAGTCTCCAGAAGAGAAGAATGAGGGGGGATTTGATAGCAGCCTTCAACTACCTGAAGGGGGGTTCCAAAGAGGATGGAGCTCGGCTGTTCTCAGTGGTGGCAGATGACAGAACAAGGAGCAATGGTCTCAAGTTGCAGTGGGGGAGGTCCAGGTTGGATATCAGGAAAAACTATTTCACTAGGAGGGAGGTGAAACACTGGAATGCGTTACCTAGGGAGGTGGTGGAGTCTCCTTCCTTGGAGGTTTTTAAGGCCTGGCTTGACAAAGCCCTGGCTGGGATGTTTTAGCTGGGAATTGGTCCTGCTTTGAGCAGGGGGTTGGACTAGATGACCTCTTGAGGTCCCTTCCAACCCTGATATTCTATGATTCTATGATTCTATGATAATGGTACTGTGAGTTTTATTCCACAGATGTTCACATATAAATATCTCGGCAAATTCCAGTTCTGCTTTCACAATTTCAATGGTTTAAGCAACAGATGGCCATCAGCTTGGTGTTTCCTTTTCTGGGATACCCAGTTTTGATCTTCATAGCACTGTGGTTTTGCACACCATCCACAGAGTGTCACATGACTGTAAAAATGCTACCATTCTGGTTTAGTTACAATTTGCATCTACCGTGCACTCACTTTTCATAGGTGCAAATGAAACATAGGCTGCAAGACAATGGAGAATCAGCATCTGCTTTTTATATTAAGTAGCGTTGTACATTCATGTTGCATAGGTAAAAAGACTGCAACTTGCAAAGCAATAGAGAGTCATGCCCATTGCGTTTAAAATGCTGGGACTGGCTTGCATAGAGCTAGTAATAATGTCATTTCTTTGCTTTCTGTTTTTACTCTCTAAAGTGCCACAAGTACTCCTGTTCTTTTTGTTTTTTTCTGCATTGCATGGCTGTGGGAATATGGGGCGGGGGGGAGGCAGGGAAACATCTGGGCCTTTTGTGTTATTAAAGTATAAGAAAGAGAAAATTAATCTCCTACAGCAGGCAGGCTAGAAGTCAATGAAAGTGAAGTAAGTCTCATTTTGATTCAGATTTTGTACCGCCTCAGAAGAACCTTCATCCTCATCCTGTGTCTTTTGTGCTCATTTTTGGAACTGAAAGTATTATCCCTACTTGTGTGATAGAAATAATTTGTTCCTGGGTTCTTAGCCAGTCGTGTTCCAGAAACATGACTAACTACAAAGCGATTCTCCCAATGCGTTTGTCAAAACAATGTGATACATGCCCAAGTGCAATACCAGCAACAAAGCACTGATGATATTTCTAAAGCACTACTTAATTAAGTTGTTGTTCATGCAGTAAATACAACATCAGACTCCCAGGCCTAGGATACTGTGTTGAGGGACATTAGATCTACACAGCAGGCACTGGAAACAAGGACATGCTTCAGGCATAATGAAAAAACCTGCAAAAAAAAAATGTGAAAGATAATGCAGTAGGAGATAACCAGATCAAAAAGCATTTTCTACCTTTTTACATAGACAAAATTTCAAAGGAATTTTTATGCTATACAATTGAGTGGGCTGAGAAATCTATATTAAGACGAAGGGAGTCAAAATACATGATTAAAAAAAAAAACAACCGACCAACCAAAAAACAATCGCCCCCCTCCCCCCCCCCCCAAAAAACCCCAACAAA